>NC_090648.1:6512622-6807622 GCF_040937935.1 Hyperolius riggenbachi
CCTAATATAGGTAGCCAGAATAGTTTCCCTCAGCCATAGGTTAGATAGGAGGTGCCCCCAGTATAGGTTAGTTAGGTAGGTGCCCTCCAATATAGGTAGCCAGTATAGTTGCCACCAGTAAAGGCTAGCAAGGTAGATGCCCCCAATACAGGTTACATAGGTAGATGCCCCCAGTATAGGTTACATTGGTAGGTACCTCCAGTATAGGTTAGATAGGTAGCTGCCCCCAGTATAGGTTAGATAGCTAGCAGGGTGAGATGGCGGCGGGGCAGGATAGCTAGCCGGGTGGGCAGATAGAAAAAAGGGGAGGGGGAAGAAGTGGTGCGGTCATGGAAGAATTGGGTGTGGTCATGGACCAGAATGTGGGTGTAGTCATGGGTGGAGACAAATTTGCATGAATGGTGGGACATTAGATTAGGACAGTGGTGGCGAACCTTTTGAAGGCAGAGTGCCCAAACTGCAACCCAAAAGTCACTTATCTATGCAAAAGTGGCAACAGCAATTTAAACTAAATAAAAACGTTTTAACTCATACATGAACATTATGGAAAATCCAAGTGAAAATAAACTGTGAAGATAAACTATTCATCCATCCAACTCCTGAAAATGTATTTTTTTTTTTTTTTTTTTTTTTTTTTTAGAACCTCCCAGTTTTATTTTCTGTTTTAAAAAGTAGCTATTGTCTCATGATGATGATTCAGCTTTTTCCATAGTCTCGCAGTTAGCAATCATGTGACCCTCAACAAGACAAATTCAGCAATCATGAGGTCCCCATCAAGACATAATCAGCAATCATGAGGCCCTAACAAGACAAATTCAGCAATCATGAGGCCCCCAACATGACAAATTCAGCAATCATGAGGCCCCCAACAAGACAAATTCAGCAATCATGAGGCCCCCAACAAGACAAATGCAGCAATCATGAGGCCCCCAACAAGACAAATTCAGTAACCATGAGGCCCCCAACAAGACAAATTCAGCAGTCATGAGGCACATAAATAAACAGCATTTCACATAAATAGGCAGGAATGCCCACTTAATATGGTAGACACCTCTCACCTGGCTTGCTGATTCTCCTCTACTGGCTGCTGTGCCAGGCAATACTGTTTTTGGCTGGATTGGGGATGATGTGTGGGCTGAAAGGCCTGGCGGTGATGCTGTGGCCGGCCTGGCGGTGATGCTGGGCTGTACTTGGCTGTTGAAGTAAATGTTGGCCTGACTGTTGGTGGTGATGCTATGGCCTTTTTGACAGTGATTCTGGGCTGGTTGGCTGGTGGTGATGCTGGGCTGGCCTGGATAGTTTAGGTTAGTGACAGGTGCACCCTAGTTTTAGGTAGCACCAGGAGCCTCCCAGATTAGGTAGTGACAGGACCCCCAAGTTTAGGTAGCGACAGGAGCCCCCCAGTTTAGTTAGTGACAGATACCCCCCAGTTTAGGTAGTGACAGGAGCCCTTAGTGTTTGTAGTGACAGGTGCCCCCCAGTTAAGGGTAGTAACAGGTGCCCCCCAGGGTATGTAGTGACAGGAGCCCCAGTTTAGGTAGTGACAGGGCCCCCAGTTCAGGAAGTGACAGGTGCCCCCAGTTCAGGTATTGACAGGCGCCCCCCCAGTTCAGTTAGTGACAGGTACCCCCAGTTAGGTATGACAGGAGCCCCCCAGTGTATGCAGTGACGGGACCCCCCCAGTGTATGTAGTGACAGGAGCCCCTAGTTTAGGTAGTGACAGGGCCCCCCCAGTATAGATAGACAGGTCCTATAGGTGTCCCCCAGTTTAAATAGCCAGATCTATAGATGTCCTCAGTGGCAGCGGTGAGAGAAGAGAAGCGGTGGGGAAGGGAGGACGTTTCCCCCTCCCCCTTCCCTCCCTTGGGGCTCCCCCTCTCTCGCTCCCCCCTTTAGAATTAAGTGATGCGGCAGGCAGCGCCGCTGTGCCTGCCACTTCTTTTCTCTCTCTCGCTGCCACCCCAGGGCGGGCGGGCCAGCCACGTCCGGGTAGCTAGGGGGGGGGGCAGCAGCTAGCCAGGGGAGTGCGCATGCCCATTTTGCCCTATGTAGGGACGCCCATGGCATGGTAGGCAGATAGGTACCCGGGTAGCAGTATGTAGCCGGGTGGGAGGGTAGGCAGATAGGTAGCTGGGTGGGCAGTTAGGTAGCCGGTGGGAGGGGTAGGCAGTTAGGTAGCCAGGTGGGCAGATAGGTAGCTGGGTGGGCAGTTAGGTAGCCGGGTGGGCAGTTAGGTAGCCAGGTGGGAGGGTAGGCAGATAGGTAGCTGGGTGGGTAGATAGGTAGCTGGGTGGGTAGATAGGTAGCCGGGTGGGTAGATAGGTAGCCGGGTGGGCAGATAGGTAGCCGGGTGGGAGGGTGGGCAGAAAGGTAAGCTGGGTGGGTAGATAGGTAGCCGGGTGGGAGGGTAGGCAGTTAGGTAGCCGGGTGGGCAGATAGGTAGCTGGGTGGGTAGATAGGATCCAGGTGGGCAGATAGGTAGCCGGGTGGGAGGGGTAGGCAGTTAGGTAGCCGGTGGGCAATTAGGTAGCCGGGTGGGAGGGTAGGCAGATAGGTAACTGGGTGGGTAGATAGGTAGCCGGGTGGGAGGGTAGGCAGTTAGGTAGCCGGGTGGGCAGTTAGGTAGCCGGGTGGGAGGGTAGGCAGAAGGGTAGCCGGGTGGGAGGGTAGGCAGATAGGTAGCTGGGTGGGTAGATAGGTAGCGGGGTGGGCAGCCAGTTAGGTATCCGGGTGGGTAGATAGGTAGCCGGGTGGGAGGGTAGGCAGTTAGGTAGCCGGGTGGGCAGTTAGGTAGCCGGGTGGGAGGGTAGGCAGAAGGGTAGCCGGGGTGGGAGGGTAGGCAGTTAGGTAGCCGGGTGGGCAGTTAGGTAGCCGGGTGGGAGGGTAGGCAGAAGGGTAGCCGGGTGGGAATGTAGGCAGTTAGATAGCCGGGTGGGCAGTTAGGTAGCCGGGTGGGTAGCCAGTGGGGCCCCGGACTCCTATGCTCCCCCTCACCTGGGTGTCCCCCTCCAATTACAAGCCGTGGGGATTGCAGCCCCGACTGTTTTTTTTTTTTGTTTTTTTTTCCCTTAAAAAAAACTATTTTCCCTGGGGGGGCCCCCTCCTATCCGCCCAATCCCTCACCCTCGGAGACCCCCCTCCGGTTACGAGCGGCGGGAGAGCGGCGGGTACAGCAAACTTCCGGCGAGGTAAAGCAGAAGATAGAGGTCCAGCTGCCTCCCAGTCGCTGTCTCCTTTGTAATTGCCGCGCACTAAACCAGGAAGCAGGCGAGCGGCATAGAGGAGACAGCGTAGCCCGGGAGGCAGCTGGACCTCTATCTTCTGCTATACCTCGCCGGAACTTTGCTGTACCCGCCCGCCGCTCGTAACAGGAGGGGGCCCCTCCGAGGTGAGGGAGGGGGAGGATAGGAGGGGCCCCCCCCCCGGGAAAAATAGTTTTTTTTAAGGGACATAAAAAAAAAAAAAAAAAACAGTCGGGCTGCCCTCCCGCGGCTCTCCCCTCCAGCGCACCCCTAGGGGCCCCCAGGAGGAGGGGAAGTCGGGGCCCACCGATGGGACCGTCGGTGGTTCGGCGGCTCTGTCCGAGCCTGTCTGTAACTGTAACAGAGGCGCTGCATCCAACTGCACGTCTGAGTTACTCCTTTTTGTGTTTGCCCGAGGAAGCGGGTGTGAGACCCGCGAAACGCGTTGCAATTGTTTTATTTGGAGTACAAATTACATTTTGTCTTTACCAATCACATTGGTTGTTTTTGACTTTCTGGGGAGGTAAGTCCACCCTTACCCCCTGATTTTACTGTTATCCATCCTAGTGGATGGGTGTGAAAACCCCTTTTTTCCTACTACAGAGAGCGACTTCTTAGCCTGAGTGGGGACAGGCTTATTTTCCCAATATGCGCAAAGGGTGGTTGCCTGACACTTGGCAACTCATGTTTGTGAGTATATCTCTATTTGCTATTACATTTATACCTCAATATCATCAGTAATACACTATTGGGGGCTCCCGGTTGTTGTTTTTTTCTGTTTTAATTACCAAGCAATCATCTTCAGCCTTCATGTGTTGTGTGTTGTCTTTTGTCTTCTAGATTTGAGTGGTAAGGTCTTCCTCTTCCCGAAACAAACCAGCTATGATTGTGTGATCCTAAAACCAAAGGTTGCCAAGCCCTTGGAGAAAGTCACCGTCTGTCTAACTTCCTATTCTGAACTGTCGCGCAACTACGCTAGCTTTTCCTTAGCTACTCGGGCCTACGACAATACCTTTTTAATCTTCTTCCAACCCCCAAATGTCTGTTCTATCCATATATTTAATGAAGAGCTGAAATTTATTGTAGACTCCGAGGCTTTAAACTGGAAACAGACCTGTGTGACTTGGGACTCTCAGACTGGAGTGGTCCAGCTTTGGATCAATGGAAAGCTCTACCCCAGAAAAGTCTCAGGGAAAAAGTTTCCTATTCCAGAACAGAGCAGTATAATCCTCGCCCAGGATCAAGACTTTTTTGGGGGCAACTTTCAAGATTCTCGGTCATTTGTTGGGGAAATCAGTGATGTCCACATGTGGGATGAGGTGTTGTCCCCAGAAGACTTGCGGAAAGTCCTTTATGGTAACCACTCTGGAAATCTCATTAGCTGGAAGTCTCTTCGCTATGAAGCTCAAGGGAATGTTCTTGTCCAACCTAAACTGCAGTGCAGGTCTTGGGGGTACAGCACCTCCCAATACACATCTTGTAGTTAAGAGCTCAGCTCCGCCCAACTGACAGTGGTTCAGATTGTATTCTTCAACCACGTTAGCTGTCCAACAATGGCCGTATTGCATTAAAGAGAAACTCCAACCTAGAATTGAACTTTATCCCAATCAGTAGCTGATACCCCCTTTTACATGAGAAATATAATGATTTTCACAAACAGACCATCAGGGGGTGCTGTATGACTGATTTTGTGCTGAAACCCCTCCCACAAGAAGCTCTGAGTACCGCGGTACTTTTGGCAGTTTGTTACAATGTAACAAGGTTCACAGACAGGAATTAGCTGTTTACAGCTGTCTCTAACAGCCAAAACAGCTAGGAGCAGCTACATAACCTGCCCACAGTAAAAATGTCACCATGTAATAAATGTCAGAATGTAAATCGGGGAGAGGAAAGATTTTACAATGAGCAAACACTGACTAAATCATTTATACATAATTATGGTAAAAATGAAGCACTTTTTTTACTACATTATTTTCACTGGAGTTCCTCTTTAAATACCAGTACAGTTGCTGTGCACAGGCAGTACATGGCATAAAGATCTGATAAACAACACTTGAGTAGAGAAAGCGTTCACCAGACCGTGACTCTTTGTAAGCAGGCCTTTATGAGAACATACCTTGAATATACGTTTATTACCTTTATTAGTGTAATTTATACATAGCAATTTGGCAATAGTCATCACCATTAAAGAACAACCATCAAAGAAACAGTTTTTTCTGTAAACCCTACATTCCTATAGAGCAGGTTTTCTCAACCAGGGTTCCTTGATGACTCTGCAGGGGTTCCCTGGCATTTTACCCCATTGGGAACAGAGCACACTATAATAGGGGGTACTGCAAAAAGAAACACTAAATTGAGGGTCAGAATAATAATGAGCACATTAAAAAAACACTAGGAGACAGTATAATAAGTGGCAGTGTAATAGGGAGTAGTGAAATAAACAACCTCATCTATTTTTAAGACCATGCCCTCAAGTTCAAAAAATTGTCTGCAGGGGTTCCTTGAGATCCAAAAGTTATTTTCAGGGTTCCTACAGGGTAAAAGGGTTGAGAAAGGCTGCTATAGAGCTTTCAGCCAGCAACACTAGAAAGTTTTTCAGAGGTCTCTCAGCACAGCCTGTGTGAAATAAAGCCTTGTTTACCAGCTGTTTTGTAACATTCTGCAACTTGGCTGTAAACTGTTTACACTGCACGGCAAAGAGAGACACACAGACAGGAACACAGAGCTACAGCTGATGATTATTTGCACACATCTGAAGCTATATTTCTGCTTCCTATCATTCTGAATACATTTTACTCACAGGATTACTGCTAGTGAGGATTGTTTCTGTATCCTGGATGTGCTGAGCACAGTCCTCCATAGTAATGTCTACAGTGAGAACTGTTCTCTGTAAATGTAATTTTCTTCACATAAAACATGAAAAGAAGAAAAAAAGCCTCTGTATTGCTATTTGTTAGTAATTACTGGAAATATAGGTGGCATTTAGAATTTTAGTTAAATTTGATAGTTGTCCTGTAATGCCTCTTATTAGCCCTGGTGAAACCAGTTGCGTATGTTCCGGTGTTAGTCATGGAGATAATTATTGGCTCTGATGCACTAAACACCAGTAAAGGTGGCGGGTGTCGCCTGCCGATACCGGTACTTACACCGGAGAAGCCCAGCCCGTTATCCTGGCTACACGAGTGTTACCATAGCAATTCACTCTAAACCCAGTAACACCAGTGGCACTATTAGGTTAGTGGGCGGTGCTTCCCCGGCGTTAGTACTGGTACCGGCAGGCAGCATGCGCCACCTTTACTGGCATTTAGTGCACCACCGCCAAAAAAGAGCTATTCATGGAGACTATTGCCAGACCACAATGTATACAATCCACTAATAACAGCATATTCTAGGATAGGCCCGCTTACAGAGAGTGGTGATGTAAGAACGGACCACAATGTATACAATCCACTAATCACGGCATATTCTAGGAGAGGCCTGCTTACAGAGAGTGGTGATGTAAGAACGACCGCTAGTCTTCTCTACACAAGTGCTGCTGAATGGATTTTTATGCCTTGTCTGTAAAAGAGAGATCCAGTAATTGAAAAATTGAGAGAAAACAATACTATATAACCCCTACTGAGGAGAAAAGAGAGTTTCCCGAAATACATTAAAGGGGAACTTCAGCCTAAGCAAACATACTGTCATCAAGTTACCTTAGTTATGTTAATTAGAATAGATAGGTAATATAATCTCTTACCCACCCTGTTTTAAAAGAACAGGCAAATGTTTGTGATTCATGGGGGCTGCCATCTTTGTCATGGGGGCAGCCATCTTTTTGGTTGTAAGGAGGTGACAGGGAGCAGGAGACACAGTTCCAACTGTCCTGTGTCCTGATAACCCCTCCCAGCTGCATGCACTGGGCTTCAAATGTCAAATTCAAAATGTAAAAAAAAAAAAAAAATAAGCACCAAAACAGCAGAAAGAGAACAACAACATCAGAAATCCCATCATGCTTTGCACAGCATCATCAGAAAAATGCCCGGGCAGTTTTCTTCTGTGCAGCTAAAAATGAGGCTTGTATAAGAGAAACAAAGTTCTGATGCTGTGAAACTGTTAAAGAAACACCAGGCCTTTTCAGTGCTGCTGAGTCAATTTTTAGTCTGGAGGTTCACTTTAATGATGAAAAAATGGGTGACAAATTGTATAGGTGGTGAGCAGGAGCCCCCAGTGACACGAGATACCTACAGACATACAATCTTGATTGGCCACTGTATGTCCATATAGTATGAGAGCTTCACTACACAGTCTGTACATAGTAATGGAAATCTGTTAGCCCTCATACTAACGGATGTAGTAACATTGGCCAATCACAATTGGATGTGTATCCCGCCTCTCCAGCATTGCCCACCAGTTATTGCAGAGTTCCTCGCTATCAGTGTGGCATGAAGAGTCTCCCCTGTTGTCTTGTATTTGGGGGTCCCCTGTGTGCTGATTATGTGCTGGTCTGCACTATCCTGCCCAGAAGTAACAATATCTGAGGAATGCTGAAATCCCACAAAAATCAAGATATTTTTCATCAAGAACAGCTGAACCATCTGCTTGCCCCGTTATAAACAGGCCTGATTGTCAGTCATTGTTACATAGAAGTTAGTTTGGTTAAAAAAACATCAGCTCAGTAAGTCCAGCCGGAGAGAAAAAAAGATCATTGTGCTAAACCCGCACATGCCCAGATGATGCAGAGGAAGGCGGGAATCCTGCACAGATTGGGGACATGAAAAGGGTGAAAACAATCTTTCCTGACCTAGTAGTAGATATAGAGTTTGCCATAACTACTTCCTGAGGCAAGATGTTCCAGATTTTATCCACTCTCGCTGTGAAGGACGCCTTTCTGAACACATGGAACTTTTTCCTTCAGAGATCATGTCTCTTAGGGCTTGACTCTCTAAAGAGTGCTAACTGTTAGCATGTCCGCACGCGAAGTGCCGTGCGCATATCTTTACGTGCGCAAAGTTTCACGCCCGCGCGTTAACTACCATAAAGCGGACTTTGCACAAACGTCTGCGTTATCACGCACAAACTGTAGTTACCACGCGGGCGCAAAACTTTGCGCGCGTAAAGATGCTCGCACGGCACTTCGCTTGCTAACTGTTTAGCACGGGCATGCTAACAGTTAGCACTCTTTAGAGAACAAAGCCCCTTGTCTTTTGTACAACCCTACTGACAAAAAGCTTATCTGCCAAGCCTTTGCATTGCCCTCTGATGTATTTATACTTGTTACTCAGGTCACTTCTCAGTCACCTTTCTCCAAGCTAAAAAAGCCCAGTTTGTGCAGCCTCTCTTGGTGAGATCTTCCACCCCTCTGATTAATGTAGTTGGCTGTCTTTGTACCAGTTCCAGAAGGTCAATGACCTTTCTATAGTGTGGTGCCCAAAACTGTATCCCATACTCCAGATGTGGCCTCACAAGTGATTTATACAGAGGGAGTAGTGTGTGTGCCCCTCCCCCTGCATCATGTCCCCTCCCCCTGCATCATGTCCCCTCCCCTCGCATCATGTCCCCTCCCCCTGCATCATGTCCCCTCCCCCCACATTATTCCATACTCCAGATGTGGCCTCACAAGTGATTTATACAGAGGGAGTAGTGTGTGTGCCCCTCCCCCTGCATCATGTCCCCTCCCCCTGCATCATGTCCCTTCCCCAGCATTATCCCATACTCCAGATGTGGCCTCACAAGTGATTTATACAGAGGGAATAGTGTGTGCTCCTCCCCCTGCATCATGTCCCATCCCCCTACATCATGTCCCTTCCCCCTGCATTATCCCATACTCCAGATGTGGCCTCACAAGTGATTTATACAGAGGGAGTAGTGTGTGCCCCTCCCCCTGCATCATGTTCCCTCCCCCTGCATCATGTCCCTTCCCCCGCATTATCCCATACTCCAGATGTAACCTCACAAGTGATTTATACAGAGGGAGTAGTGTGTGCCCCTCCCCCTGCATCATGTCCCCTCCCCCTGCATCATGTCCCCTCCCCCCCACATTATCCCATACTCCAGATGTGGCCTCACAAGTGATTTATACAGAGGGAGTAGGGTGTGCCCCTCCCCCTGCATCATGTCCCCCCCCCGCATCATGTCCGCTCCCCCCGCATTATTCCATACTCCAGATGTGGCCTCACAAGTGATTTATACTGAGGGAGTAGTGTGTGCCCCTCCCCCTGCATCATGCCCCACCCACATCATGTCCCCTCCCACTGCATCATGTCCCCTCCCCCCGCATTATCCCATACTCCAGATGTGGCCTCACAAGTGATTTATACAGAGGGAGTAGTGTGTGCCCCTCCCCCTGCATCATGTCCCCTCCCCCCACATTATCCCATACTCCAGATGTGGCCTCACAAGTGATTTATACAGAGGGAGTAGTGTGTGCCCCTCCCCCTGCATTATTTCCCCTCCCCCACTTCATGTCCCCTCCCCCTGCATTATCCCATACTCCAGATGTGGCCTCACAAGTGATTTATACAGAGGGAGTAGTGTGTGCCCCTCCCCCTGCATCATGTCCCCTCCCCCACTTCATATCCCCTCCCCCCGCATTATCCCATACTCCAGATGTGGCCTCACAAGTGATTTATACAGAGGGAGTTTTGTGTGCCCCTCCCCCTGCATTATGTCCCCTCCCCCACTTCATGTCCCCTCCCCCTGCATTATCCCATACTCCAGATGTGGCCTCACAAGTGATTTATACAGAGGGAGTAGTGTGTGCCCCTCCCCCTGCATCATGTCCCCTCCCCCTGCATCATGTCCCCTCCCCCCCACATTATCCCATACTCCAGATGTGGCCTCACAAGTGATTTATACAGAGGGAGTAGTGTGTGCCCCTCCCCCTGCATCATGTCCCCTCCCCCTGCATCATGTCCCCTCCCCCCCACATTATCCCATACTCCAGATGTGGCCTCACAAGTGATTTATACAGAGGGAGTAGTGTGCGCCCCTCCCTTGCATCATGTCTCCTCCCCCTGCATCATGTCTCCTCCCCCTGCATTATCCCATACTCCAGATGTGGCCTCACAAGTGATTATACAGAGGGAGTAGTGTGTGCCCCTCCCCCTGCATCATGTCCCCTCCCCCCGCATCATGTCCCCTCCCCCCGCATTATCCCATACTCCAGATGTGACCTCACAAGTGATTATACAGAGGGAGTAGTGTACTAGTATCTTGTGATTTTATTTCCCATTTAATGCATCCCAGAATTGTATTTGCTTTAGCTACTGCTGCTTGGCATTGTATACGATTACCTAGCTTGTTATCAACCTGTATTCCTAAGTCCTTCTCCAAATCTGGTGTTTTGTTTCTCATTCTTCTTAAAAACAGTATACAGTCATATAAATGGTGATGTATAAGAAATAAAGTGCTTGGAAGCAATATATATATAATGCAGACTTCTCCCTCTTCTTTCTGCAACCACGTGACATTCTCATTTCTGTAACACATGTGTGTGTAAGTGTAATAATGGCTACATATATTATTCACTAACTGCAATCTGTATATTATTATTATTATTATTTAGTATTTATATAGTGCCGACATATTACGCAGCGCTGTACAGAGAATATATTCTTGTCACTAACTGTCCCTCAGAGGAGCTCACAATCTAATCCTTACCATAGTCATATGTCTATGTATGTATCGTGTAGTGTATTTCTTGTAGTCTAGGGCCAATGTAGGGGGAAGCCAATTAACTTATCTGTATGTTTTTTGAAAGTGGGAGGAAACCGGAGTGCCCGGAGGAAACCCACACAGACACGGGGAGAACATACAAACTCCTTGCAGATAGTGCCCTGGCTAGGATTTGAACCAGGGACCCAGCGCTGCAAGGCGAGAGCGCTAACCACTACGCCACCGTGCTGTATATATCTAGCCCCAGGTATTATAATTGATTTATAAATTGGCAACATATTCCGTGGCGCTGTACAAAGTACCGAGTGAGCACCCATATACCCTCCGACCGATTAGTGACCAAAGTGCTAAATTATCATCCTTTGTTGTTGTTGGTTCTACAGCACCAGACTTCTGTAACCCAAACTACTTAAAAACACCTGATCCTATGAACAGATTATTTTCCGTACATCTTCCATAGAGCTGTACATAATACAAAACAAATATTGGGGATAATATATACATGAGAAGTACAAGACATTGCACAGTCATGACATCCAGTAATACAAGTACAAATACAAGCTGGCTAACTATACGGTTGTTGTTTAATAGTACGACATGAGAGGCGGCAGCAGGAGGATTAAGCAGCGCTCTGCTGCAGCACAGAAGTAGAGTATGGCACCCAGGGCCGGGCCGAGGCAGAGGCTGGAGAGGCTCCAGCCTCAGGGCGCAGTGTAGGAGGGGGCGCAGAATTCATTCAGCTGTCATTCCCAATAGTGTTTGAAGCAGAAAGAAATAAGAAAAGGGGATACATGATAGTGACTGCAAGCCATATAAATAGAGATTAAGGTGCTGGGGAGGTTGGGGGCCCTGGGGCACCTATTAGTCTAATAGCAATCAGTGTGTGATGGCTGGGGTGGGAGGGATGGAGGGGCGCACTTTGATGTCTCAGCCTTGGGTGCTGAAGGACCTTGTCCCGGCTCTGATGGCACCTCACTGGTGGGTACACAGACTGGTCAGTCGCTGGTACTGGTTGGAGGAGGATGCTGTGTCTGCTGGCACCTCTGCTCTGGGCAGCTGCACTGCATATAGGCTCTAGCTTAGGCTCAGCAGGTCTCCGGGGTGCTGGCTGCTGCTGCTGGTGGTGGTTGTGCTGCTGGTGCTGGTTGGAGAAGGATGCTGTGGCTGGCACCTCTGCTCTGGGCAGCTGCACTGCATATAGGCTCTTGCTTAGGCTCAGCAGGTCTCCGGGGTGCCGGCTGCTGGTGCTGGTTGGTGGTGGATGCTGTGTCTGGCACCTCTGCTCTGGGCAGCTGCACTGCATACAGGCTCTTGCTTAGGCTCAGCAGGTCTCTGGGGCACCGGCTGCTGCTGCTAGTTGGAGAAGGATGCTGTGTCTGCTGGCACCTCTGCTCTGGGCAGCTGCACTGCATATAGGCTCTTGCTTAGGCTCAGCAGGTCTCCGGGGTGCCGGCTGCTGCTTCTGCTGCTGGTGGCCACAGGTGCCTGTCACTGGGTTGCCAGAACAGCAACAGTGGGGGTGGAAGGCTGGGGGAATGCTTCCAAGAGTCTGAACACAAGTGCCTCCTGCAACTCCCTTGTACATTGCTCGGTGGTGGATGGCGACATAATCTCCCCCAGCTTCCCCTTCAGACGTGGGTCCAGCATCAAGGTCATCCAGATGTCCTCCCTTTCACGCATCTGGATCACCCGGAGGTCCCTGCGAAGGCAGCGCAACATGTGCTCAGCCATGGGGAACAGGTGAGCATTGGCAACAACATCTTCATCTACGAGGACATGCTCGTCGTCCTCTTCCTGCGGAGTGTCCTCCAACTCAGTCCGCCACCCCCGTACAACGCCAGCTGCACTCTGCAGCTCCCACCCAGCATTCAGGTTAGGGACCTCCAATTCCTCCTCCTCCACTATCTCTAAGTCCTCCTCCTGTGAGGTGGATTGTGCTGCCTGCTCCGGCTGCCTCCCCCTCTGCCATTAGATCAGACATTGCCCTGTCCAGCAGGCAAACCAAGGGCAGCCACTCACACACGGATGCTCGCTGCCGGCTCACTATATTGGTTCCCTGCAGGAATGGAGTCAGGACCAGGCACACTTGCTGAATCTGTGTCCCCTGAGCTGCGGTGATAATCACTTGGAGTTGGTGGTTCTCTTCACTACATATTTACTTGGTAAGAGCCGTCCTGTGCTGCAACAGCCGCTCCAACATCGCCAGAGAGGAGTTCCAGTGAGTTGGGACATCAATAATAATCCGTGGACCCTGGCAGTGGAAACACAGACTTTAGTACTTAAAGGTCTCACGAGATGACATGTGACATGATGAGATAGACATGGGTATGTACAGTGCCTAGCACACTAATAACTAGGCTGTGTTCCTTGTTTTCTTTCTCTGTCTGAAAGAGTTAAAAATCAGGTATGTAAGTGGCAGTTCCTGTCCGGATCAGAACCGGGTCCGACTGTAGCATAACCCTCACTGATAAGAAATTGCAGCCATAAGACACTTTTGTGGCAGACTGGCAGTAAATGGCTTCTAAGAGCAGGAAAGAGATAAGAAGGTCAATAGTTCATATATTTGAGCATTAGCATACTGCAATTAATGTGTCATTGAGAAAAAGCCATAAAAACAGTAAAAGCTTAAAAAGTTGATTTAAATATAAAATAAAACTGTGGGATAACTTTAAAAGTCATTTTTAGAAGAAAGAGGACAGATACAATTGTTTATCTCATTTTTTTTTTTCCGCCTCGGATGTCCTTTAACCTTTTCGGGATCGGCCGCCTACCCCCCCTTAAGGACCAAGGCATTTTGCGCGGGAGGGGGGTGCGCGCGTTTGGGGGGGTCAGGCGGCCGGATTCCGTGTGTGGCTGGCTGGATTGGTGTCCCCCCATGGTGGCCAGTGCCCCCCCTTCTGCCAGCAGCCTTCACTTACCTTCCAGGCTCCAGCGATGAGCCGCACGGGACCCTCTTCTCCGGCCAGCATCTCCGTTCTGTCTGACGATCAGTTCCGGGTCGCGGCTTGATGACGTCATCAAGCCGGGACCCGGCGCTGACGTCAGATGGAGCGGAGATGCCGGCCAGAGCGGAGGGGGGTGCCGATCGTCGCGGGAATGGCAGGGAGGTAAGTGGATCCTCTTCTTTTCCCCCCTGCCGCCGCAGCTATCAAACTGATCACTACGATCCGACGGCGATCGTAGTGATCACGTGATCAGCAGCCATACGCGATGGCTGCTGATCACTCGGGGGAGATGTCGGCTGTCATATGACAGCTTAATCTCCCCCTCCGGGTGTGCACGATCGCGTCGGGAGCGGAAATTGCGGGCCGGCGTAGATTCTATGCCGCATCAGGCTAGAACAGCCACAAGTGCGGAGTAGAAACTAATGCACGCGGTCCCGAAAAGGTTAAACACATCATCAGCAGCAGGAGGAGGACTAAGGACTCAGCAGCAGCAGCAGGAGGAGGACTAAGGACTCGGCAGCAGCAGCAGGAGGAGGACTAAGGACTCGGCAGCAGCAGCAGGAGGAGGACTAAGGACTCGGCAGCAGCAGCAGGAGGAGGACTAAGGACTCGGCGGCAGCAGCAGCAGGAGGAGGACTAAGGACTCGGCAGCAGCAGCAGGAGGAGGACTAAGGACTCGGCATCAGGAGGAGGACTAAGGACTTGGCAGCAGCAGCAGGAGGAGGACTAAGGACTCGGCAGCAGCAGCAGGAAGAGGACTAAGGACTCGGCAGCAGCAGCAGGAGGAGGACTAAGGACTCGGCAGCAGGAGGAGGACTAAGGACTCGGCAGCAGCAGCAGGAGGAGGACTAAGGACTCGGCAGCAGCAGCAGGAAGAGGACTAAGGACTCGGCAGCAGCAGCAGGAGGAGGACTAAGGACTCAGCAGCAGCAGCAGGAGAAGGGATTAAGGACTCAGCAGCAGCAGGAGGAGGACTAAGGACTCAGCAGCAGCAGCACAGAAAGGCATGGTCCCTCATTGGTGGCACCACAGCAGGAGAATTGTGCCCAAAAATTGTAAGCATCCGTGGAGCCTGGCAGTGGTAACACAGACTTATATACCTAAACACAAGATACAACATCTTTTCCGGGGTCGGACTCTGAGGCACATACAGATGGTCCAGATCATCATCATCATCATCATCATCATATAACATCATAGAACCCTTCTCCTGACACCCCCCCCCCCCCCTCACCACCACCTCTGCTGCCCCAACATCCCCAGACACAGACCCCTCATCGTCCTCAACATTAACTTGGGATGCTGGCCTGAGCCCAACCTCCTCCTCCACATCAGGCCCCATCATCTCCTCAACGGCAGCCCTCAATAATCGCCCAGACATTGAACTGAGGGACACAACGCTCTCGTCTGGGGAGGGCTGCTGGAGTGGATGTCACAACTTGTGTGAGGCGTTGGCTGCTGCTGCTGGGTGTGCTGCTCACAGTGGAGGTCTGTGAGAAACTCATGATGGGCTGCTCCTCCATCATCATGTCCATCAATGCCCGTGAGTCAAGCTCCTGAATGACCACACGGCGTCGAGCCACGGTGCTGAAAATGGGTGACACCGGTGTCGGCTGACTCGGCCCAGGCTGTAATGCGGATAGACTTCTCTCTGCTGCACCCGCTACAGCTAAGCGCCCTCTCCCTGGCCATGGAGCAGTTCCAGAACTGGCGGAGGCAATGACACTCCCTCTCCTGCCACACCCACAACCCCTGCCAGACATGTTGTATACTATGCACAAGATTTCAAGGTGGAGAAAGTGTGCTGCTTTTTACAGTCAGTATGTGTGTGGGCAATGGGGACAGACTGAATATAAAAGGGGGCTTTTATTGTTTTTCAGAAAAGAACAAAAAAACATGTGCAGACTTGCAATTCACAAATACTGAATACACTGTAATAGATCTCGAAAATCACTGGACAGCGCCGCGGTTTGACTGCAATATACACACAGCAAAGTAACTGGCTGCACGCTACTAGCACAGTACAATGTCACTGAGTAAACTTAGTGACTGACCAGTGGCAGTGACTGCAAGTAACTGACACTGATCACTGGCTATGAGCTGAATACAAGTGATGCAGTAAAATAATATAGAACACAAAAAATAGTTACTACTTGCAGACAGTCACTGCCACTGTTGTTCAGTCACTAAGTTAAGTCAGTGACATTGTACTGTGCTCCTAGCGTGCAACTGTTTGCTTTGCGCATAGTGCAGGCAGACCGCGGGGCTGTCCACAGACCTCTACTGTGAGCAGCACTCCCAGCAGCAGCAGCAGCCAACGCTCCATGCTTGCTGTGACATCCACCCCAGCAGCCACTGGTCAGCAGCCCTCCCAGGATGACAGCGTTCTGTCCCTCAGTCCGGCATCTGGGAACATATTGATGGCTGAAGCTCAGGACATACTGGGGACTGATGTAGAGGAGATTGTGCTCGGGCCAGGATCAGAAGTCTTTTTTGATGAAGAGGGGTCTGTGTCTGGGGATGTAAGGGTGGAAGAGGAGGTGGGGGAGTCAGAAGAAAAGCTTTATCCTGAGGAAGATGGTGGTGGTGATGATGATGTTGTGGACCGTCCGTATGTGCAGCCTGAGTCCGCGGAAGAAAGCTTGGAGCAGGATGATGAGTCACCTAGACAAGGACATATGTCAGGTAGGGGCAGGTGCAGCAGTGGGCGTGGAAGAAGACAGGCCGCTGCTTCAGCTGGCACCACCACTAGCAGTAGCACCACTACCACCACCATGCAAGCCCCAACCACAGAGAGCTGCCGCACCCTTTGCTTGCCATAAGGCCAGGGGCAGGGCCACAGGACATTAACATCCCCTATATGGAACTTTTTTGAAGGGTCAAGCCAAAACGTATGCTATCTGTAAATCATGGGGAAAAAAATTGAGGTGTTGGGACAATGTGTCCAAGATGGGCACCTCATCCCTCCAGTCCCACCTGAAGAGCTGCCACTGCAATGAGTATGCTGACTTCAAGAGGATGCAGGGACAGCAAGCAGGGGGTGCTCAGAGCTCAAGGCCCAACACCGCAGCAGCATCATCCCTGCATCAGGGTCGTAAAGCCCCCGCCGTAACACGCAAGCAGACTACACCCTCGGCAGGTGACACAGACATTGAGGCTGGCAGCCAGTCCTCCTCTGTTTCCCCTGCAGCACATCGGCATCAGCCGCTGCTGAGCGACACCTTTCAGGGTCTGACCAAGCCTTTACCACCTTGTCACAGGTGAATCCATAATTTAAATGGCTTGCTGGCCCGGGCCATGGCATCACAGCTCCTTCCCTACTCCCTGGTGCAGGAGGGGAGCGATATGCGGGCGCTGCTCCAGTTTGGCATCCCTGAGTGGCAAATCTCCAGCCGACACTATTTCTCCAGGAACGCCATCCCAGCACTCCACAAGTTTGTGGTGGCAAATGCGGCCCATTTGCTTGACTATGCCGTGGGCGAGCGAGTACACATCACCATGAACTCGTGGAGCAGCCGATTTACGGTGCACTGGGTGATATTGGTGGAAGGGGGGGAGGACAAGAGCGCAGCAGCACTAGCAGCCCAGTTGGTGGTGCCACCCCACACAAGATCAAGGGGAATGCCGCAGGCTCCTCTGATCCCATTCCCTCCACACCCCAAATCAAGCAAGCCTGCCTCAGCAGCAGCAGCGCCAAGCCTTGCCACTGCCAATCACTGCTGAAATTGGTCAGCCTGGGGAAGGACAAACTGATGGCCACCCACATCCTGGCTGCCCTCAGGGTGTAGGAGGAGAGGTGGCTGACCCCCAGAGGCCTGAAAGTGGGTTATGTGGCGTGCGATAACGGGGCCAACCTGGTAGCCGCAGTGCAGCAGGGAAACCTTCAGCACATCCCTTGCTTGGCCCTCATTCTGAATCTCGTGGTGCAGCACTTCGTGCGCACCTACCGGGGGATGAGCGACCTGCTGCAAGATGCCCGGGAGTTGGTGCGCTATTTCTGCCACTCAGCCACGGCCTCTGCACTCCTGTCCAGCCTACAATGTCAATATGGCAAGCCACACCGCCTGATTATTGATGTGCCAACTCACTGGAATTCAACTCTGGTCATGTTGGAGCGGCTGTGTCCAGTGGCGTAACTAAGGAGCTGTGGGCCCCGATGCAAGTTTTACAATGGGGCCCCCCAAGCACTCTATACATAACAATTTATACGGCGCACCAAAATCTGCCAATGGCAACTACAGTGACAGAGGTGCAAGAAGGGGATGGGGAACAGTTTGTTAATGATTACCACTATTCAAAGTATCTACAGAAGTCATTATTATGAGCATAGGACCAATAGAGAGCTAATTCTGTAGTTAAGGGAGGGCCCTTCGGTCGCTACCTCTGCACCCCCTATTGCTACGCCCCTGGCTGTGTCAGCACAGGGTGTCTCTTAGAGCCTACATGTTAGACCAAAGCGTCCCCAGCAACCGGCAACTCCCTGTCATCATCACTGCAACACAGTGGACACTGATGCAGCAAGTGTGCCTGGTGCTGAGTCCCTTCCTGTAGGGAACCAAGATGGTCAGCCAGGAGCAGGCCTCCGTGTGTCAGTGGGTGCCCCTGGTTTGCCTGCTGGACAGGGCAACGTGTGATTTGATGGAAGAGGGGAAGACATCCTGAGGCAGCTGGATCAGGAGCAGATGGCAGCACAGTCGAGCTCACAGGAGGGCTTACAGGTAGTGGAGGAGGTGGAGGAGTTGGGGGTCCCTAACCTGAATGATGATGAGGAGGAGAAGAGCACCGCTGCCATTGTACGGGGATGGCGGCTTGGGGAAGAGGACACGGCACAGGAAGAGGACAGGCATGTCATATTGGATGACGATGAAGATGATGTGTTTGCCAATTCCAGCAACGAGCAACGCACAAGGGAGTTGCAGGAGGCCCTTGTGCACAGACTACTGGAAGCATTCCCCCAGCCTTCCACCCCCACTGCTACTGTTATGCCAACCCAGCAACAGGTGCCTGAGACCGCCACCAGCAGCAGCAGCAGCAGCCGGCACCCTGGAGACCTGCTGAGCCTAAGCAAGAGCCTATATGCAGTGCAGCTGCCCAGAGCAGAGGTGCCAGACACAGCATCCACCACCAACCAGCACCAGCGACTGACCAGCATGGTGTCTGACTACATGGGGTCATTCACAGGGCTTGACACCGGCTACAGCCCCGTGAACCCCATGGAATACTGGGTCAAGAGACTGGACATCTGTCGTAAGCTTGCACAGTACGCCCTGGAAGTCCTGTCCTACCTCCCTTTCAGTGTCCTCTTCGAGAGATGATTCAGTGCGGCCGGTGGCCTGGTCACCGAGAAGCGCTCTCGGCTGTCCCACGCCTCTGTGGACAAACTCACCTTCCTGAAAATAAACCAGGCTTGGGTGGAAGGTGACTTCCTGGCCCCTATTGTCGGTGCCAGGGGACAAGAAGTGGCTTTTGCAGTTTAACCATGTCTGCCTTTCCAAAGCAATTTTACCTGCCTTGGTTCATTTTTTTGGCTGTGGTACTACCAGTGAGGTGCCATGGTTGTTCTGTGCTGCCACACTGACCGCTTAGTCCTCCTGACTTGCTACTAAAGTCTGCGTTCTCAGGGTCCACTGACAACTCTGCTATCATATCGTTGCTATCGCTGCAAGGAGAAAACAAAAGCATTGGCAAAAACCTCTCTGGGATATTTTTGTGGCGTAGCCCACTTGTCTCATCCTCCTCCAGTGGGACCACCACCACCAAGTGCCATTGGGAAGCACCATCGCCTCTGCGATTGCTTGAAGTGTATTTCCCTGTTTAAAAACAATTATTACCAATTACTAGCCGCATTTCAAGTGTTGATTTAACTTTAAAATCCATTTTCTCAAAAACTAAAAGTCCTTTTTGATTTTTTTTTTGTAAGTTGTAGCCCCTTGTCACCTTTATAATCCATGCAATTCTGGGGATTGTAGCGTGTATGGGGGCTTTGCTATTAACGTTAAAAGAAAATCCGGATCACGGGTTGTGAATAGTCGGGATTGACTCATTCACGTCAAAAATCCGGTTCGAATTCGTGATTCAGTTTCAAATCCGGAAAGCAATCACCATGGTTCCGGATTTTTTTTTTAACCACGGTTGTGGTTGTCGAATCCGTGGATCGGGGTATCCGAACACTACTATTCGCAGCTACTATCTTATATTCATTTTCAGTCAGCGTATTTTTTCAAATCTGAAAATGCAATTTTCGATGCACAAATAGCTTTGTTGGATATTTGTGAGCGACACTGGCCTCCCTGATCTTTTTTTTTTTTTTCCTTTCACTATGCAGTTTTTCTCCATCTAGGTCTGGAATTAATTGTTTAAGGGGGCAGAGGGGGTGGAGCTATGACCCCGCTCTATAAAGGTTAGCTGCAGGAGTGACTTTGCAGATTTGTTCCTTGAAACAAGAGAAGTGGTTTAGATTTTGACGATCTCTCGCCAATTGGATTAACAAACAATACTGACCGAAGGTAAAAAGTTTTCTGTTTTTCCTTATCCTTCTGTAAATGTTTTTGTATGTTTGCATTGTTCCACCTCTTGGAAAATTCCGTGTAAAATGAGCAGTTTGCCCTCCTGAGCGCAGATTTCCTGCGGGGACCGTAGCGTGGTATGTGTGTGATTGCATTACTAGTGCTGTGTGTTTTATGTGTAATGTTACTGCTTATCAGTGTGACAGTGTGTCGTGCGGTTGTGTCTTCATATCCTCTACTAGTGATGATGGGAATCTGCTTATCACGATAACGCAACATTGTGTTTAAAATTTCGCAATTACGGCCACATGTAACTACAATCAATTCCATTGATTTTGCATAAACCTTTCGTTATTTTGTGCAATTATGCATAATTTACATTAAGGTCAATGCCACCAGTCTTAGCGGTTAATAGCAAAGCCCCTATTGATACTATCATCACTAATATTGCTCGGTATGTTAGTAGGAATAGTGTTAAGGTGGCCATACACTCGTTAGATTAGCAGCAGATAGATCATCAGATAGATCTCTGATCTATCTGGTGTGTTTAGGAACATTGTTTACTAGGAACAGATTTCCAATAGATTTCAGTATGAAATCTATTGGAAATTCGATCTGACGGCATTTTTTTGCCATCAGATTTCTATTAGGTCCAATGCAAAATGATAAGCAATCCCAACAGATAGACCTAGATTTTCCAGCCTGCCAGATCGATTGAAATCAATCGAAATCGGCCGCAAATCGGTCGATTGGTCAATTGATTTGCAATCGACCAATTGATCGATCAATTTTGATCGGTCGGCCAAAAATCGGCTGAGTGTATGGGCCCCTTTAGTAAGAATGCCCACCAGATTCCAATCCCCCCACTAAAATGGGTATAGTACCCCTTACTTATTTCCACAAAGGGTAAAAAACACAACAATAAGCTCTAGTTAATGTTGCCTGCCAGTAACCATGAATGTATCCCCTGGCAATATCCTCTGGTTATGCTGCTGGAAGATCCCTGCGCACCCGCCCACACATCACTGACGGCTCTTGCTATACTAATTATAGCACGCCCCGGGAAAGCTTCTTTAAAAGTGCCTACAGGGCTCCTCATTGGTCCTATAACAGATCAAACTTCTCTCTACATAAAGATAGATAGATAGACAGACAGACAGACAGACAGACAGACAGACAGACAGACAGATAGATAGATAGATAGATAGATAGATAGATAGATAGATAGATAGATAGATAGATAGATGCTATACAGTGCGTTCTAAAAGTATTCGCCCCCCTTGAAGTTTTCCACATTTTGTCACATTACTGCCACAAACATGAATCAATTTTATTGGAATTCCATGTGAAAGACCAATACAAAGTGGTGTACACGTGAGAAGTGGAACGAAAATCATACATCATTCCAAACATTTTTTACAAATCAATAACTGCAAAGTGGGCTGTGCATAATTATTCAGCCCCCTTTGGTCTGAGTGCAGTCAGTTGCCTATAGACATTGCCTGATGAGTGCTAATGACTAAATAGAGTGCACCTGTGTGTAATCTAATGTCAGTACAAATACAGCTGCTCTGTGAGGGCCTCAGAGGTTGTCTAAGAGAATATTGGGAGCAACAACACTGTGAAGTCCAAAGAACACACAAGACAGGTCAGGGATCAAGTTATTGAGAAATTTAAAGCAGGCTTAGGCTACAAAAAGATTTCCAAAGCCTTGAACATCCTACGGAGCACTGTTTAAGCGATCATTCAGAAATGGAAGGAGTATGGCACAACTGTAAACCTACCAAGACAAGGCCATCCACCTAAACTCACAGGCCAAACAAGGAGAGCGCTGATCAGAAATGCAGTCAAGAGGCCCATGGTGACTCTGGACGAGCTGCAGAGATCTACAGCTCAGGTGGGGGAATCTGTCCATAGGACAACTATTAGCCATGCACTGTACAAAGTTGGCCTTTATGGAAGAGTGGCCACAAGAAAGCCATTGTTAACAGAAAAGCATAAGAAGTCCCGTTTGCAGTTTGCCACAAGCCATGTGGGGGACACAGCAACCATGTGGAAGAAGGTGCTCTGGTCAGATGAGACCAAAATTGAACTTTTTGGCCAAAATGCAAAATGCTATGTGTGGCAGAAAACTAACACTGCACATCACTCTGAACACACCGTCCCTACTGTCAAATATGGGGGTGGCAGCATCATGCTCTGGGGGTGCTTCTCTTCAGCAGGGACAGGGAAGCTGGTCAGAGTTGATGGGAAGATGGATGGAGCCAAATACAGGGCAAACTTGGAAGAAAACCTCTTGGAGTCTGCAAAAGACTTGAGACTGGGGTGGAGGTTCACCTTCCAGCAGGACAATGACCCTAAACATAAAGTCAGGGCAACAATGGAATGATTTAAAACAAAACATATCTATGTGTTAGAATGGCCCAGTCAAAGTCCAGATCTAAATCCAATCGAGAATCTGTGGCAAGATCTGAAAACTGCTGTTCACAAACGCTGTCCATCTAATCTGACTGAGCTGGAGCTGTTTTGCAAAGAAGAATGGGCAAGGATTTCAGTCTCTAGATGTGCAAAGCTGGTAGAGACATACCCTAAAAGACTGGCAGCTGTAATTGCAGCAAAAGGTGGTTCTACAAAGTATTGACTCAGGGGTCCGAATAATTATGCACACCCCACTTTGCAGTTATTTATTTGTAAAAAATGTTTGGAATCATGTATGATTTTCGATCCACTTCTCACGTGTGCACCACTTTGTATTGGTCTTTCATGTGGAATTCCAATAAAATTGATGCATGTTTGTGGCAGTAATGTGACAAAATGGGGAAAACTTCAAGGGGGCCGAATACTTTTGCAACCCACTGTATAGATAGATAGATAGATAGATAGATAGATAGATAGATAGATAGATAGATAGATAGATAGATACTGTAGATAGATAGATAGATAGATAGATAGATAGATAGATACTGTAGATAGATAGATAGATAGATAGATAGATAGATAGATAGATAGATAGATAGATAGATAGATAGATAGATAGATAGATAGATACTGTAGATAGATAGATAGATAGATAGATAGATAGATAGATAGATAGATAGATAGATAGATAGATAGATAGATAGATAGATAGATAGATACTGTAGATGATAGATAGATAGATAGATAGATAGATAGATAGATAGATAGATAGATAGATAGATAGATAGATAGATAGATAGATAGATAGATAGATACTGTAGATGATAGATAGATAGATAGATAGATAGATAGATAGATAGATAGATAGATAGATAGATAGATAGATAGATAGATAGATAGATAGATAATAGAATAGATAGATAGATAGATAGATAGATAGATAGATAGATAGATAGATAGATAGATAGATAGATAGATAGATAGATACTGTAGATAGATAGATAGATAGATAGATAGATAGATAGATAGATAGATAGATAGATAGATAGATAGATAGATAGATACTGTAGATAGATAGATAGATAGATAGATAGATAGATAGATAGATAGATAGATAGATAGATAGATAGATACTGTAGATGATAGATAGATAGATAGATAGATAGATAGATAGATAGATAGATAGATAGATAGATAGATAGATACTGTAGATAGATAGATAGATAGATAGATAGATAGATAGATAGATAGATAGATAGATAGATAGATAGATAGATAGATAGATAGATAGATACTGTAGATGATAGATAGATAGATAGATAGATAGATAGATAGATAGATAGATAGATAGATAGATAGATAATAGAATAGATAGATAGATAGATAGAGAGATAGATAGATAGATAGATAGATAGATAGATAGATAGATAGATAGATAGATAGATAGATAGATAGATAGATAGATAGATAGATAGATAGATAGATAGATAGATAGATAGATAGATAATAGAATAGATAGATAGATAGATAGATAGATAGATAGATAGATAGATAGATAGATAGATACTGTAGATGATAGATAGATAGATAGATAGATAGATAGATAGATAGATAATAGAATAGATAGATAGATAGATAGATAGATAGATAGTAGATAGATAGATAGATAGATAGATAGATAGATAGATAGATAGATAGATAGATAGATAGATAGAGAGATAGATAGATAGATAGATAGATAGATAGATAGATAGATAGATAGATAGATGATGTTGGCTCCCCCCTAATAATGTTGTGTTTCCTGCAGGATAATGAAGCTGTGTGCGCTGCTGCTGCTGTTCCTTATCCCGGCCCCCGGATCTCAGGCACAGCAAGGTCAGTGTACGGCCTGGAGGGTACAGGGGATCAGCTCTGAAGCATGTTGCAATACTCATTAGTAACTATTATTTTTCCTTTCAAAGTAAGCCATCATAAAGGTATCTGTGGTGCACCACCAACCTCACATAGGTATATAGTTAGTTTGGTTGATAAAAGACATCCGTCCATTGAGTTGAATCAGGATTGGTACAACATGAGCCTGCACCCTCACATACGCAGCTGATATAGAGGAAGGCAAGGAAAACCCGTACAAGCAGAAAGGATTAGGATGAAATGGAACTCAGGCAAGATAGCAGTTTTTGCCCATCACTGATGGTCATCTGGCTGTTTTAGTAAGATTTGGTGGGGGTAGCATCCAGCAGGCCCCTACACTCTCTCCAGGCCCTAGGGAGCTGCCTAATATTGCCTTGTAGATGATAAAAGATATACATACCTCCAGCCCCCTTCAGGCCATTGGCAAGCCGAACACTCCATGGCAAATTATGCCAGCAGAGGTTCCTCACTCGCTCCCCAGACTGTCCGCTCTGATGGTTAACACAAGGTAGTCAGATACCTGTTGGTCGAGGCATTCTCTGAGGGTGGATCCAGAAGCACCCAGTCAAGGTTCAGAAGTAGGGCCTCATATTGGACATGATCACCACATCACCGTCAGCAGCACATAGCCCGTTCTTGCAGGCGGGGGAGTGTTACTGGCACCTCTTTGACAGGAAATAGCTCTTCCTGTGCTACCACCATCGTGAAAAACACAATACAGCATGTGTTTCAGCTTGGTAGTGCTGCAGACACCAGCGGGTGGCGTGACAGGTAAAGTATAACTGCACGGGGCTCAGGAAGGGGGCCATATAACATTGTGGGGGGACAGTGGCCTGGTGTTTCCATCACATTCGTGATTATTGCATGCTGCTACCACTGAGCACCTAATCAAGCATGTCGGCCAGAGTTTTTCCAGCATGTCCAATGGATACATGCGACCAATTCCGTTCACCATCGTCGGTTGGGCATGCTCTTGTCAGCACCGTCCCGATTATAATGATCTGATCCGATGGTCGAGTTGAGTAATCTATGGACATGTTTAGGTGAAGTGGTAGTTAGGTTAGGATTAGCAGTAGTAAGAGAGTTAGTGCTAGGTGTGGCGACCCCTCCCCCACCCCCAATATTTCCAGTTTTCACAAAACAAACACACACCTACCTTCTCACCCCATCGTCTTTCCCTTTCTCGGGACTCTGCAGGCGCAGCCAGGGATCCCCTGTAATGTGCCAGCACTACCCTATCCACAGCACCCTGCAGCCTCCAATCACAAAGCTCCTGGTCAGGGGTGGAGTTTGGACACCCCAGCAAGCAGGAGGATCAGGGGAGGAGGAGGAGCTCTTGCCCAATGTCCTGGACTCTAGACAAACTACAGCTGAACAGCTGAACGACAGCCAGAGTGCCAAGCAGGGCAAGTATGTACAGCTGTGGGTGGGGCTTAACTGCGGGCTCGAGGGGGTAGGGATGAGCCCGTGTCTTGAGGGGGCCTAAACAGGAAATTAGGTGGCCGTGGTGATGATTGAAGTATGGATTGGTAGGCTCACATGCTGCACCTAGCTCCCACAATTACTAGTGCTGCCCCACTGCCCCCATATATATATGAGCAGGTGGTGGTCCGGGGGAAACTCCCCCCCATCCCCCCGGGTCAGTCCATGCCTGGTTTGCAGCTAAACTGATACAGAGATCGGGAATAAGGTGCAATAAAAGTGATTATTGCCAAGGTACTCGGGGTGTAAAACGTGCATACAATCATAAATGCAAACAACATGCAATCACTATGCAATCACTTAATGCAAGCTATATGCAAAGATCCATCAATCAAAGTAATAGAATGTGCACACAGGCCCCAGAAGCTAATTACTACAGTACTAGCTGATTGCCCGGCGTTGCCCGGGTATGTATTTGGCTGGTGTTGGCTCCGCCCACTTTTTCTAATCCTAACACACAATGGGCTTGATTCAGTAAACGGTGCTAACCCAGTTAGCATGCCTAAAGGCTTTGGGTGTGCTAACTAGGGTGCTAAGTAGTTAGTACATACAAACTACTTAGCACATGCAAACTACTTAGCACCGTAGTTAGGACATGCAAACTACTACTTAGCACCGTGCTAACTAGGGTGCTAAGCTCCATGGCTAAATCCCCCTGGTCTTGCTAATTATGATCTTGTAATAGATAGAATATTTGGAAATGTAAATTCAATCTGAGCTCTATATATTATGTGACGATCATTATATTATTGGTAACAATACCTCTCATCTTCCACAGTGATAATTGATGCTGAAGCTACTGTTGGAAAAGTTAGGAGGCGCACTGCTACACTGCATATTCTGTCATATGTTCCTTTTCTTTGTTCAATAAACACTGATTTGTAAAAAAAAATACATGTGCTAACTACGGTGCTAAGTAGTTTGCATGTGCTAACTACTTACCACGTGCAAAGCATGTTAGCACATGCAAAGTGGCTTTTCACTGGTGTGCTAACACTTAGCACCCTTTTCTGAATCAAGCCCAATTACTCAATGACCAAGTTTGTGAGCTTTGCCATCTTTGGCATCAATAATTTGCATTCAAATGAAAAAATCTGATTGGCTGTTTGTGGCTCCACCCCCTTTTCAGAAATTGAACCCCAGTCACCCAATGATCAACTGTACCAGGTTTGAGGCTTGTGCCATTAACAGTGCCAGAATGGCAGCAATTACATATTCCACTTGAAAATCAATAGGTGAATTTTGATTGGCTATTGTAGGCACCGCCCATTTTTCTAAATAGTAATCTCAGTCAGGGCTGGATTACCAACCAGGCAACAAAAGCAGTCGCTTGGGGCCCCATTCAGAGTCAAAGGGGCCCCATCAGCAAATAAACTAGCCCTTCCCATCCTGTCAGCGGTGGCTGGATGGTATAATGGTTAAAGGGACTCTGAGCAGTGCAGTAACTATGGAAAGATGCATATCATTTTAAAGCTCCCTTTCTCCTGTTTCCAATGATATATAAACCGCCGCCCTATGCCTTTCAGTTTTTGCTATTTTCGCGATCGAAATTTCGCAAAAATAGTGAAAACTAAAAGGCCGTTGGCCGTTTATCTATCATTGGAAACAGGAGAAAGGGAGCTTCAAAATGGTATGCATCTTTCCATAGTTACATTGTATTACACAGGACGACTTTTCTCCAAAGTTGGCAGCTCGATTCAGCACAATGCAATGAAATATAAGGAACCCAGGGGGATATAATTACAAACATCATGCTGGTAGGTGTGAGGATGTAATGAATTAGTTGTGGGTATGCTTAAAGGCATACCCACAGGCACTGCTTGGAGTCCCTTTAAGGGCTCTGCCTCTGACACAGGAGACCAGGGTTCGAATCTCGGCTCTGCCTGTTCAGTAAGCCAGCACCTATTCAGTAGGAGACCTTAGGCAAGTCTCTCTAACACTGCTACTGCCTATAGGGCGCGTCCTAGTGGCTGCAGCTCTGGCGCTTTGAGTCCGCCAGGAGAAAAGCGCGATATAAATGTTATTTGTCTTGTCTTGTCAAATGATGCCGTGCGCTGCTGATTGTCTTCAGAGCCAGGCTCTCCTCCTAGGTCCCCCTCCTGCTACTGTGCGCTCTGCTGCTGCCCACTCCTCCCTCCCTTCCCACAGAGAACCACAGCTGCAGCAAGAATGATAGCAGCAAATGGCAAACGCTCACTCACCTATCCATGATCCAAGCAATAGAAATCCCGTCATCTGAAACCCATCTGTCTCTTCTACAGTGCAGCCGCTCGCTCTGAACTTCCTGATTCTCAGATCAGACAGGAAGTAGGAAGAAGTAATAGTAGTAGTAACAGAGCGGAAGCACTCTAGAGGAGACAGATGGGCTCTGGATGACGGGACCTCTATTGCTTGGATCGCAATAGGTGAATGTGATTCATCTGGTGCTGTCATTCTCCCCCGCTGCGGCTGCCTTCTCTGCTGGACTATCGTATTCACTGGGATGGAGGCTGCATGGTGGCTGTCTAGTTTGGGAGGAAATTGGTTGTTCGGTGGTGGGAGTAGTTATGTAATTTTGTCTGGGGAACGGCTTCCGGTTTGGCGGTGTCCAGAGCTTTCTGCTATTGCCAGGCTGGAGATGCAGGGGGAAAGTGCTGCTGCTGTGATATCTGGCGCCCTCTTCACAGGGGTGCCCCAGCCCCTGAGTGCAAATGTCCCAGCCATTCATCTCTCACTCTGCATTTTGCCGCTGCTATTCCCTGCATTGTGCACCCACAGAGGAAAGCGGGCTGTTGCCCATAGCAACCAGTAGCTCGGCTGCCCCGGTGTGTGCGGCATGTTGCTGTGCAGCTGCATCTTCTGATTCTATTACGACATGATGGGGGGGGGGCAAATCAGATACTTTGCTTAGGGCCCCATTTAGCCTTAATCCGGCTCTGATCTCAGTCACCCAGTGACCATCTGTGCAAAGTTTGAGAACCCTACCATTAACAGTGTAAGAATTTCTGCTGTTTACATTTTCCCAGTGAAATGTGTATTTGTCTCCACCCACTGATGGCCCGCTTATGTATTTGACTAGTGTTGGCTCCGCCCACTTTCTAACCCTAACACACAAACACTCAATGACCAAGTTTGTGAGCTTTGGGGTCTTTAGCATCAATAATTTGTATATTCCCGTAGAAATTAAACAAATCAGATTGGCTGTGTGTGTCCCTCTCCGGCATTTGAACCCCAGTCTCCCAATGACCAACTGTAGCAGGTGAAAATCAACAGGTGAATTTTGATTGGCTTTTTGAGGCTCTACCCATTTTTCTGAATATTAATCTCAGTCACCCAGTGACCAACTATGCAAAGTTTTGGAACTCTACCATAAACAGTGTAAGAAGGAACGCAGCCTACATTTTCCCAGTGAAATTTGGCTCCGCCCACTTTTTGTAGCCTGGACACACAGTCACTCAGTGACCAAGTTTGTGAGCTTTGGGGTCCTTGGCATCAATTATTTGTATTTTCCAATGAAATGAAACTGTTTGTGGCTCTGTCCCCTTTTCTGAATTTGAAGCCCAGTGACCCAATGACTAACTGTACCAGGTTTGAGGCTTGTGCCACTAACAGTGTAAGAATGGCAGCAATTTTAATATTCCCCTTGAAAATAAACAGGTGACTTTGATTGACTTTTTTAGGCTCCCTGCCATTAACGGTGAAGAAGGGCTGCAGTTTACATTTTCCCAGAAAAATCTGTGTTTGACTCCACCCACTTTTTGTAACCTTGACACACAGTCACTACTCAATGACCAAGTTTGTGAGCTTTTGGGTTCCTGGCATCAAAATTGTGCTAATGGAAGCAGTTTATCCAGCAAAGAAATCTGGCTGTTTTTGGCTCCGCCTCTAACAGAATGTTAACCCCAGTCACTTAACGACCGACTGAAGCAGGTTTGAGGCCTCTGCCATTAACAGTGTAAGAATGGCAGCAGTTTAAATATTCCCCTTGAAAATCAATAGGTGAATTTTCATTGGCTCTTGTAGGCTCCACCTACTTTTCCAAAGATTAATCCTAGTCCCCCAGTGACCACCTGTGTCAAGTTTGAGAACCCTGCCATTAACAGTGTATGATAAGCTGCAGTTTATATTTTCCAATGTAAAAAGTGTGGGGACTCTGGCTTGATTGCTGTGAGAATGGCAGCCTTTTACATTATTTCCATTGACATGAATGGGTGAAATCTGATTTGCTGTTTGTAGCTCCGCCCAGGTGTGCAGGGGGGACGCGAGACCCCCAGTACATATCATCCCAGGTAGTGAGGGATCTGTATACCAAGTTTCGTTCAAATTGGTCAAGCCGTTTTCGAGTGATCGCGACACACACACTGTACACACACACACACACACACACACACACACACACACACACACACACACACACACACACACACACACACACACACACACACACACACACACACACACTATACACACACACACACACACACACACACACACACACACACACACACACACACACACACACACATACACACATACACACAAAGATACATACATCCGATTTTATACAGTATATATAGATATAAAAAATATACAACAGGCAGCAGTACAGGAAGGAACAGACAAGGTCAGGACGGAAGTTCAGCAGCAGAATATCAGATACAGGCATGGGAGGGAGCAGAGTCAAGGCAAGATACAGGTTCAGCAACAGGGTAATCAGATCAGGAAACAGGAGTGTCCAGAATACTCAGGCCTGGGACTCCCAGGCTGGGAGAACAAAGTTCTGGAAGCTAACAGGAGGAAGAGGCAGTTCTTAAAGAGAACCTGTACTGAGTAAAAATATTTAAAATAAACACATGAGGTAACTTCAAATGAACATTGCATAGTTACCTTGCCATCAGTTCCTCTCAGAAGCGCACCATTTTCTTCTGACAATAATCCCATCCAGTTCTGACAATATTTTGTCAGATCTGAAATATATCAGTTGCTGTCAGTAAAATATCAGTTGCTGTCAGTTATAGCTGAGAGGAAAACTGATGAACCACCCGCAGGCCATAATGGGAACTGCAAGTCCTTGCCCATATAGTCAATGAATGGAAAACTACTGGTGGATGGTGGATGTCCAGGGCTGCCAAAATCAGGAAACAGCTACCTGCTGGTGGATGGTGGAAGTCCAGGGCAGTGTAACTCCATACTACCACCAGCAGGCAGGAAATAGCGGACCATGGTTCCTAACAGCTGCACCATGCAGTAAGACATCCGGGGGTCCCATGTTTTATAAAAAACAGAATCCACGGTTTTTAATGTTTGACAATATTTTTTGCTGATGTCATGATGGAGTCAACTTTTTGGATGATGGCCGAGAAAGATAAGTTATTAGATCTCCAACTGGCAGCTATATAGATTTGTGTGGCATTGGAGATGTGCTGGATGAGCCTGTGGCTTGGGTGTTTTGTCCTCGAGGGCTTATGGCCCAAGAGAAGGACCCCAGTGTCCTGATTGGATTGGCATTGGAGGACTTCTGAGATCAGATGAACAATCGTTCCCCACAGGGCCAGAACTTGAGGACACCAACCATGAGCTAGGGAACCAGTACAATTGCAATCTTAGAAACATAAAGGAGAATTGTACTTCTGCATGAGATGATGCCTATGGGGTGAAAGGTAAGTATAATGGAGGAGTTAGAGGGAGACCTTAATAGCCAAACTATGGAGGTTTCCCTTAGCTACTATTTCTAAGCAGTGGCGGACATATGGCCGTGCAGGCCGTGCCGCCGCACGAGGGCCCCTGAAGTTCCGTTGCTTCAGGGGCCCATTAAGTATTGCTGTTTTTTTTTTTTATTGTACTTTTTTTTTTTACCTGGGGGGCCCCGACTCCTCCCCCCTCACCTCGGGGCCCCCCCTCATGCCTCGGGGCCCCCCCTCATGCAGCGGGAGAGCGGAAAATACAGGAAGTCTCCGGGGCTCCAGCAGACGCTAGAGGCCCAGCCGCTTGGTCTCCGATATGTCTCCAAGTTGGGGGAGGGGGGCCCCTGAGGTGAGGGAGGGAGGGAGGATAGGAGTCGGGCCCCCCACCCGAATAGCTACCCACCCACCCGGCTACCTACCTACCTACCCACCCGGCTACCTACCCGGCTACCTACCCACCCGGCTACCTAACCACCCTGCCGGCTACCTACCCACCCGGCTACCTACTTACCCGGCTACCTAACCACCCACCCGGCTACCTACCCACCCGGCTACCTACACGCCTACCCGGCTACCTACCCGGCTACCTAACCACCCACCCGGCTACCTACCTAAAGACCCACCAGGCTACCTACCTACCCACCCACCAGGCTACCTACCCACCTGGCTACCCAGCCACCCACCAGGCTACCTACCCACCCGGCTACCCAGCCACCCACCAGGCTACCTACCCACCCAGCTAAGGGCTGCCTACCTACCCACCCACCAGGCTGCCTTCCTACCTACCCACCAGGCTACCTACCCACCAGGCTACCTACCTACCCACTCACCCACCAGGCTACCTACCAACCCAACCACCCATGGGAGCTGCGCGCCGGATGGAGGCTGGGACAGGAGGTGTGCTGCTGCAGGTGAGTAAATGTTTTTTTTTATTATTTATATTAGCAGGTGTATGTTCTGGGCAGGTCTGCCACATGATTGCGTGTATGTTCTGGGCAGGTCTGCCACATGATTGCATGTATGTTCTGGGCAAATTTGCTACATGATTGCATGTGTTTTCTGGGCAAATCTGCCGACATGATTGCACGTATTTTCTGGGCATATCTGCCGACATGATTGCACGTATTTTCTGGGCATATCTGCCGACATGATTGCACGTATTTTCTGGGCATATCTGCCGACATGATTGCACGTATTTTCTGGGCGTATCTGCCGACATGATTGCACATATTTTCTGGGCATATCTGCGAACATGATTGCACGTATTTTCTGGGCATATCTGCCGACATGATTGCACGTATTTTCTGGGCATATCTGCCGACATGATTGCACGTATTTTCTGGGCATATCTGCCGACATGATTGCACGTATTTTCTGGGCATATCTGCCGACATGATTGCACGTATTTTCTGGGCGTATCTGCCGACATGTTTGCACGTATTTTCTGGGCATATCTGCCGACATGATTGCACGTATTTTCTGGGCATATCTGCCGACATGATTGCACGTATTTTCTGGGCATATCTGCCGACATGATTGCACGTATTTTCTGGGCATATCTGCCTCTGCCGACATGATTGAATGTATTTTCTGGGCAAATCTGCCGACATGTTTGAATGTATTTTCTGGGCAAATCTGCCGACATGATTGAATGTATTTTCTGGGCAAATCTGCCGACATGATTGCACGTATTTTCTGGGCATATCTGCCGACATCATTGCATGTATTTTCTGGGCATATCTGCCGACATCATTGCACGTATTTTCTGGGCATATCTGCCGACATCATTGCACGTATTTTCTGGGCATATCTGCCGACATCATTGCACGTATTTTCTGGGCATATCTGCCGACATCATTGCACGTATTTTCTGGGCATATCTGCCGACATGATTGAATGTATTTTCTGGGCACATCTGCTCACATTATGTGTATTTTCTTGAGAAAACCTGCACAATTATGTGAATTTTCTGGGGAAAGGGTCACCAAAACTTGGGCCCTCTGTCTTTGCGTTGCACTTTTCAAGGGAACCCGAGGTGAGAATAATCTTGAGGCTGCCATATTTCTCTCCTTTTAAGTAATACCAGTTGCCTGGTTGCCGTGCTGGTCCTCTGCCTCTAATTCTTTCAACCACAGACCCTGAACAAGCATGCAGCAGGTCAGGGGTTTCTGACAATATTGTCAGAACTGACAAGATTAGCTGCATGCTTGTTTCTGGTGTAATTCAGTTCACTACTACAGCCAAATAGATCAGCAGGGCTGCCAGGCAACTAGTATTGTTTAAAAGGAAATAAATATGGCAGCCTCCATATCACTCTCACCCCGGGATCACTTTAAATTACAGTTAGCTCCGCCCTTAACTGGTCATTGTCACGCCCATTTTTTTAGGTTCTATCCACACCCATTTTTTGCAGGTTATAACCACGCCCATTTTTTGCCGCGGCGCGCTTCGTGCGCCGCAGGTCAGGGGGGCCCACAATTGAGATTTTGCACAGGGGCCCACTGCTAGCTGTGTCTGCCACTGTTTCTAAGCAATCCCCCCACTCAGAATGCCACAGGGACATCTGCTGACTGCTGTAGTTCAAAGCCAAGCATGTTCATTCAATGGTGAAGACTTCTTACTGATTACCAAGCAATCATCTTCAGCCTTCATGTGTTGTGTGTTGTCTTTTGTCTCCTAGATTTGAGTGGTAAGGTCTTCCTCTTCCCGAAAGAAACCAGCTCAGATTATGTGATCCTAACACCAAAGGTTGCCAAGCCCTTGGAGAAAGTCACCGTCTGTCTACGTTCCTATTCTGATCTGTCGCGAAACTACGCTACCTTTTCCTTAGCTACTCAAGACCGCTACAATGCCTTCTTAATCTTCTTTCAACCCCCAAGTATCTGTTCTATCCATATATATGATGAAGAGCTGCAATTTATTGTAGACTCGGAGGCTTTACAGTGGAAACAGACCTGTGTGACTTGGGACTCTCAGACTGGAGTGGTCCAGCTTTGGATCAATGGAAAGCTCTACCCCAGGAAAGTCTCAGGGAGAAAGTTTCCTATTCCAGAACAGACCAGTATAATCCTCGCCCAGGATCAAGACTCTTTTGGGGGCAGGTTTGAAGCTTCTCAGTCACTTGTTGGGGAAATCAGTGATGTCCACATGTGGGATGAAGTGTTGTCCCCAGAAGACTTGCAGAAAGTCCTCTATGGTGGCCACTCTGGAAATCTCATTAGCTGGAAGTCTCTTCACTATGGAGTTAAAGGGAATGTTCTTGTCCAGCCTAAACTGCAGTGCAGGTCTTGGGGGTACAGCAGCTCCCAATACACATCTTGCAGTTAAGAGCCCAGCTCCGCCCAACTGACAGTGGTTCATATTGTATTCTTCAACCACGTTAGCTGTCCAACAATGGCCGTATTGCACTAAACGGCAGTACAGTTGCTGTGCACAGGCAGTACATGGCATTTTTACTGATGCTAAGGCCATGACATGGCATACAAATCTGGTCAACAACACTTGAGTAGAGAAAGCGTTCACCAGACCGTGACTCGTTGTAAGCAGGCCTTCATTAGAGCATACTTTTACTTGAATATACCTTCATTAGTGTATTTTATGCATAGCAATTTGGCAATAGTCATCATTAAAGAACAATTATCAAAGAAACTGTTTTTCTGTAAACCCCCCATACCTATAGAACTTTTAGCCAGCAACACTAGAAAGCTTTTCAGAGGTCTCTCAGCACAGCCTGTGTGAATAAAAACCTTGTTTACCAGCTGTCTTGTAACAATTTTGTGTCGGGGAGGGTGAGGCAGAGCTGAACTGTAACCTGGCTGTAAACTGTTTACCTTGCACTGCGTGGCAGAGAGAGAGACACACAGACAGGAACACACAGAGCTGCAGCTGAAGAATATTTACACACAGTTAAAGCTATATTTCTGCTTTATATTATTCTGAACAGATTCTAGTCACAGTATTACAGCCAGTGAAGATTGTTTCTGTATGCTGAATGTGCTGAGCACAGTTGTCCATAGTAATGTCCATAGTGAAAATTGTTCTCTGTAAATCCCCCTGTATCATGTCCCCTCCCCCCACATTATCCCATACTCCAGATGGGGCCTCACAAGTGATTTATACAGAGGGAGTAGTGTGTGCCCCTCCCCCTGCATCATGTCCCCTCCCTCTGCATCATGTCTCCTCCCCCCACATTATCCCATACTCCAGATGTGGCCTCATAAGTGATTTATACAGAGGGAGTAGTGTGTGCCCCTCCCCCTGCATTATGTCCCCTCCCCCCGCTTCATGTCCCCTCCCCCTGCATCATGTCCCCTCCCCCTGCATTATCCCATACTCCAGATGTGGCCTCACAAGTGATTATATAGAGGGAGTAGTGTGTGCCCCTCCCCCTGCATCATGTACCCTCCTCCTGCATCATGTCCCCTCCCCCACATAATGTCTCCTCCCCCTGAATCATGTCCCCTCCCCCTGAATCATGTCTCCTCCCCCCGCATTATTCCATACTCCAGATGTGGCCTCACAAGTGATTTATACAGAGGGAGTAGTGTGTGCCCCTCCCCCTGCATCATGTCCCCTCCCCCCGCTTCATGTCCCCTCCCCCTGCATCATGTCCCCTCCCCCTGCATTATCCCATACTCCAGATGTGGCCTCACAAGTGATTATACAGAGGGAGTAGTGTGTGCCCCTCCCCCTGCATCATGTCTCCACCCCCTGCATTATTCCATACTCCAGATGTGGCCTCACAAGTGATTTATACAGAGGGAGTAGTGTGTGCCCCTCCCCCTGCATCATGTCCCCTCCCCCCGCTTCATGTCCCCTCCCCCTGCATCATGTTCGCTCCCCCTGAATTATCCCATACTCCAGATGTGGCCTCACAAGTGATTATACAGAGGGAGTTGTGTGTGCCCCTCCCCCTGCATCATGTCTCTTCCCCTGCATCATGTCTCTTCCCCCCGCATTATTCCATACTCCAGATGTGGCCTCACAAGTGATTTATACAGAGGGAGTAGTGTGTGCCCCTCCCCCTGCATCATGTCCCCTCCCCCCACATTATCCCATACTCCAGATGTGGCCTCACAAGTGATTTATACAGAGGGAGTAGTGTGTGCCCCTCCCCCTGCAGCATGTCCCCTCCCCCTGCATCATGTCTCCTCCCCCTGCATTATCCCATACTCCAGATGTGGCCTCACAAGTGATTTATACAGAGGGAGTAGCGTGTGTCCCTCCCCCAGCATCATGTCCCCTCCCCCTGTATCATGTCCCCTCCCCCGCATTATCCCATACTCCAGATGTGGCCTCACAAGTGATTTATACAGAGGGAGTAGTGTGTGCCCCTCCCCCTGCATCATGTCTCCTCCCCCTGCATCATGTCTCCTCCCCCTGCATTATCCCATACTCCAGATGTGGCCTCACAAGTGATTTATACAGAGGGAGTAGTGTGTGCCCCTCCCCCTGCATCATGCCCCCCCCACACACACACTATACTCCCCCCCCTCCCCCACTATACTCCATATGGGGCCTCAACAGTGATTTATACAGAGGGAGTAGAGTGTGCCCCTCCGCCTGCATCATGTCCCCTCCCCCACACACACACACACTTTAACCCCCCCTCCCCCACTATACTCCAGATGTGGCCTCACAAGTGATTTGTAGAGAGGGAGTAGTGTGTGCTCCTCCCCCTGCATCATGTCCCCTCCCCCCGCATTATCCCATACTCCAGATGTGGCCTCACAAGTGATTTATACAGAGGGAATAGTGTGTGCCCCTCCCCCTGCATCATGTCCCCTCCCCCTGCATCATGTCCCCGCCCCCCACATTATCCCATACTCCAGATGTGGCCTCACAAGTGATTTGTACAGAGGGAGTAGTGTGTGCCCCTCCCCCTGCATCATGTCCCCTCCCACTGCATCATGTCCCCTCCCCCCACATTATCCCATACTCCAGATGTGGCCTCACAAGTGATTTATACAGAGGGAGTAGTATATACCAGCATCTCATGATTTTATTTCCCATTTAATGCATCCCAAAATTGTATTTGCTTTAGCTGCTGCTGCTTGGCATTGTATACGATTACCTAACTTGTTATCAACCAGTATTCCCAAGTCCTTCTCCAAATCTGGTGTTTTGTTTCTCATTCTTCTTTGTCATGGTGATAAAACAGTATACAAACATATAAATGATGATGTATACAAAATAAAGTGCTTGGAAGCAATATATATAGGTATATAAAATGCAGACTTCTCCCTCTTCCTTCTGCAACCACGTGATGTTCTTATTATTACCACTTCTGTAACACATCTGCGTCTACGACATAATAATGGCTACAGGTATTATTCACTCACTGCAGCTGTAGCTAACCGCAGGTATTACTATTATTATTGTTGATTTATAAAACCCAACATATTCCGTGGCGTTGTACAAAGTACTGAGTGAGCACCCATATACCCTCCGACCGATTAGTGACCAAAGTGCTAAATTATCATCCTTTGTTGGTGTGTTCTACAACATCAGACTTCTGGAGCCCAAGCTGCTGTTTAAAAAATCTGATCATGTGAGCAGATTATTATTATTTAATAGCAAATACTGTATATCGGCAGCAAGGAACAATGGAACAGCGGCGCCGCTGAGAAGAACAATGTCCAAAAGTTCAGAAGTCAGGCATACATCAAAGGTCAGCGCACGTTTAGAAAATCATTGTATGTAGGGAATGATAAATTCTTCACTACAATATATCAAAAGCTCAGAGGTAGGTATCCGCCAAACATCAAAACAAGAAAAGGCTTACCAGCTCCTAACAACCCACATTATAAGGTTGTAAAAATGGCTCAGGTCACAGATAACGTCCAGGGAACATCAGACGTCGTGAAGATCCAGTGGACATCCGTATGGAGGTAAAGTTTCAGGAATTTATATAGGAAAACAAAAACGTCAATATCTAAGCGTAACCGGTTTATTTAGATAAAATTTCTTCAAAAGGCAGTAGATATAAAAACAATAACTCACATACAGGGCCCATAAACTGGGAACCCAGGAAGATTAGAGCGCATCTAATGATCAATCGTTGATCAATAGACAATGGTGCCGCCTGTTACCTTCCCGACCGGTTTCGCAGTCTTGCGTCATCAGGGGAGAAAACCCTTTATTTATATAGCGCCAACATCTTCCATAGCGCTGTACATAACATAAAACAAATATTGGGGAACATACTGTAGATACATGAGAAGTACAAGACACTGCACAGTCATGGCATCCAGTAATACTAGTACAAATACATACATAGTTCATGTGTGGAATCTATCACTAAAATTGGTACACCTTCATATACAGAGGGTAACTATACCTGGGTATCTATACTGAGGACACCTATACTTGGCTATGTATACTGGTGGCACCTATACCTTGCTACCTATACTGGGGGGCACCTATACCTGGTCACCCTATACTGGGGGCACCTACACCTGGTCACCCTATACTGGGGGCACCTACACCTGGCCACCCTATACTGGGGGCACCTACACCTGCCTACCTATACTGGGGGCACCTATACCTGGCTACCCTATACTGGGGGCACCTATACCTGGCTACCTATACTAGGACATCTATATCAGGCTAACCTTTACTGAGGGCATCTATGCTTGGCTACCTATACTGGAGTCACCTATACTGGAGTCACCTATACCTGGCAATCTATACTAGGATTGAAGAGAAATCGAGAGCCCAATATGGTGTAGTATGTCAAGACAGATTGAATAATTTAGACAGTGAGATGGTAATACTCACAAACACAGGTTACCACCTAGGTAACCACTCAATAGGCAGGTGAGGAGATTAGACCTGTCCTCACTGAGGATTAAGAAGTCGCTCTCTGTAGATAGGAGGAAAGGGGGTAGATCACCCCTCCACCTGGGGTGGACTTGAATATACTGGTAGGTGAACAGAGGCGCCAGTAGAATAAAAGTACATAACATTTTTAAAAAATTGCTGGGAGGAAGTGGTGGACTTGCCTCCGTTAAAGCAGACAAGGACTGTGATTAAATAAATAAACACACATTTATTGACGATACCCCAAGGATGCAACACGTTTCGCGGGCATAGCCCACTTCTTCAGGCAATAAACGGGATAAACAACAGCAATTCTGTTATAGCAAGCTTGCTATAACAGAATTGCTGTTGTTTATCCCCTGTTTATTGCCTGAAGAAGTGGGCTGTGCCCACAAAACGCGTATCGTCAATAAATGAGTGTTTATTTAATCACAGTCCTTGGTGTCTGCTTTAACGGAGGCAATTTTTTAAAAATGTTATGTACTTTTATTCTACTGGCGCCTCTGTTCACCTACCAGTATAATCTATACTAGGAGCACCTATACTGGGGGCACCTATACTTGGCTATCTATATTGGGGGCACCTACACCTAGCTACTTATACTGGGGGCACCCATACCTGGCTTCCTATACTGGGGGCACCTATACCTGGTTACCTATACATGTGGCACCTATACCTGGCTTCCTATACAATACTGGGGACACTTCTACCTGGCTTTCTATATAGGAGGCACCTATACCTGGCTACCTACCTACCTACACTGAGGGTGTTTTTTTTATGCACTGTAACTATAACGTGTGGTGAAAATTGTCGGATGCTGTGCGATCCTTCGGAGGTGCACCCTTATAAGTTTGCCTCAGGCAGCAAGTCTAGAACCGGCCCTGCTTACAAATATATCATGTGAAGACAGAAAGTAACAGATAAAATGCCTCTCTTTGTGATTAATTCATAAAGTTCCATAACATGAATAGTTTTATAGATCCCTGTGCTCAGGAGGTACTGATGTTCTTTGGAGAACATTGCGGCATTCTATAGTAGTAATATGTACCATTTAGAAATGATGATTACACATAATTATGATTTAAAAATGGAATTGATTTTGCGTCATCCATGCCCATGTTGTGCAAAATTACGACCACAACACTTCACTTAAATCAATATTTGTGTGAATTGCAAAAAATGCATTTACTAAATCCAGAATGGTTGGGGGAATGGGGGGGAATGGGGGGATGGGGGGAACAAGTCAAAACATTTTTTTTATAAAGACTTTGTAGTTTTAGGCAAATATAATTTAAAAAAAAAAAATCCAGAGAGAGAAACTACAAGGTATTTTTGAAAAAAACAAACAAACAAACAAAAAAAATCTTGACTCAAAGAATCAAATTTCGTATTATTGCAAAATTACGGAACAGAATTACAAAGTTGCCAGAGATCTTGCATCACAATTTTGCATCATAATTGAGAAGTTGGATACAAAAAAACAACGATAAAGCAGAATTCGAGCGCAACGCTATTGTACAGCAGAACTCGTGGAGATACACGATCAGATCCATCAGGTGATTGATTGAAAGGATCCTGCCTCCTGCTTTACCTTACATGGAAAATATAGACAGCCAATCAGAGACTTGCAATCCATCACATGATGAAAAGGACCACATGTTCTCCATGAGTTCTGATAGACACATGTGGCCATACACTGGAGAGGTTTGGAGACCTCATCTGGGTTATATCAGAACATAGCCAGGACTTCTCCTCACGCACAGCAATAACTCTTCCATTATTATTTATTTATTAGCCTTTAATGTACAGCAATCTGGATTTTTAAAAAAATGCATTTTCACTGTGGATGCCACGTGATTACAGCCACGCAGCTAATCCGTGGACCACACAGCAGATTCTCTTTGATCCCATTAACCAGACGAGGGGTGCAAACTGTCACCAGCACAGTAAATGTTCATTAAACTCCCTGACGGTAAGCCTGACCTACGTACGTCCGGGTTAGCCGCCGGAGAGGATCGCATGGCCCCCTGAGGATTTTATTTAAAATAAAATTTGTTTCAAATGCTTAAGCTAGCACTTCCCCAAGTGCCTCCGCTCTACCCCCCGATCCCCCCGATTACCGCCGTTATATGTACCCCCCAGGAATCCCACGATGGCGCAGCCTCCCAATCAGCTCCAGGCTTCGCTATGGGGAGGATCGGGACTGCGCATGACGTCATGGCGTCATGTCCGATCGTCACCATAGCGATGACTGAAGCTAAATAGTGAAGCTGCGGCTCTCGCGGGTTCGTGGACGGGTAAATATTGTTGCCGGTGATCGGGGGATCAGAGGGGTGACGGAGGACTTGGGGGCATATTTAGCTAGCGAAGTGCTAGCTTAAGCATTTAAATCAAATTTAATTTTAAAAAATCCTCCCGCGTACCGCCAGGGAGGTTAAGGCCCAGTGCACACCAAAAACCGCCAGCAGATCTGCAAAACGCTAGAGGTTTTTGAAGCAGATTTCAGAGCAATTCTAGGCATGTTGAGGGCCCATTCACACTAGAGCGTTTTTGCCGCAATTTCGGCAAAACGCTCAAACGCTGGCGCTTTTTAAAAGCGCTAATGTAATAAAACCCTATGGGCCCGTCCTTACTTGGGCAATTTGCGCTAAACGCCGCAAATCGCCCAAAATTGCGAAACGCAAATGCGTCGCCTGAACCACTTTCAGGCGATTTCCAGGCGATCACGTTTTAGTGCTCCAGAAGCTCTAAACACGATCGCAGAAAAATTGCCGCAGTGTTCAGTGATTTCTCCGCTTGAAATTGCGGAAAAATCACTCCTGCAAAACGCCGGCAAAAATCGCCAGCGTTTTGCAAACTCAAGTGTGAATGGGCCCTGGGAGAGGTTTTCTAAACATGCCTGGCGTTTTTTGGAGCGTTTTTCTGTAGCAGATTTCATATATTGTTACAGTAAAGCTGTTACTGAACAGCTTCTGTAACAAAAACACCTGGAAAACCGCTCTGAACTGGCGTTTTTCAGAGCAGTTTTCCACTTTCCTATACTTTAACATTGAGGCAGAACGCCTCAGAAATCTACAAAATGCCCCCGAGTTTGCGTTTCAGCGCTACTTAAACACAGACTAGTGCCTACCTGCAAAAGAGTGCAAGCCCCACTTGTGTACTTGGTAGGTTGCATGCAAGCTGTTACAGGAAACCAACATCCTCCAGTGGTAGACAGGTCATGTGTATGCTCGGTGTGTATTCGACCCCACAAGTGGGGCTTGCACTCTTTTGCAGGTAGGCACTAGTCTGTTTTTAAGTAGCGCTGCTCATTTCCTTGCTATGTACTAATGTAATTCGTTTTTGGTCAGCTGCTCCCACTTAACAGCCATGCTTTTGGTGTATATGCAGAGCTTCTGTTTGTGTTCAAGGTGCGTTTGTAGTTCCTGGGGGGGGGCTCAGCGCATCTCTGATTGGAGGCCATTCGGAGGCGGCCTGGTGTTGCGCTGATCCACCTTTTGCGCATACTGGCTAACATATACTGGGGGAACCTACTTGGCTAACCTATACTGGGGAACCTACCTGGCTAACCTATACTGAGTAGGGATGGTCGGAAAATTCAGCGGAATTATTAATTCCGTGATTCCGGCCGGAATTAGCTAATTCCGATTCCGGTGGTCGGAACGGAATTCCTATACCTCTTAAACGGAATTCCGCAGAAATTTTATAATTCCGACGGAATTTTCCTGAATAACACCCCAAAAAATCTCTCTCTCTCTCTCTCTCTCTCATAATGGTAGTATGGTTTATGCTAGGCCAGCTTTAGCATGTAGTGTGGCTGATGGTCTAGTGGGTAAGACAGAGACCTACTACACACTGAGTCCTGGGTTCTATTCCCAGCTATGGTATGTGAGCTGGCATTTCAAAAAGTACAAATCCTTAATCATGCTAATTTTTCTATCGAATTGATCATAATGGTAGTATGGTTTATGCTAGGCCAGCTTTAGCATGTAGTGTGGCTGATGGTCTAGTGGGTAAGACAGATACCTACTACACACTGTGTCCTGGGTTCAAATCCCAGCTATGGTATGTAAGCTGTTTTGAAAATCTGCAATTCCCTACTTGATTATATAAGAGGAGGAGGAGGGATTTTAATTTTTTTCCGACGGAATTCCAAATACGTCGGAATTCCGCGGAACAGCTCCGGAATACCGTCGGAATGAAACGGTAGCGGAATTTCGGTATGACGGTATGCGGAATTGTCTCGGAAACGGAAATGGGCTCTTCCGACCATGCCTGATACTGAGGGAATCTACCTGGCTAATCAATACTGGGAAAACCTACCAGGCTAACTTATACTGGGGGAACCTACCTGGCTAACCTATACTGGGGAACTTACCTGGCTAACCTATACTGGGGTAACTTACATTTCTACCTGTTCTGGGAGAACCTACCTGGCTAACCTATACTGGGGGAACCTACCTGGCTACCTGTACTGGGGAACCTACCTGGCTAACCTATAATGGTGAAACCTACCTGGCTAACCTATATTAGGGGACCTACCTGGCTAACCCATACTGGGGGAACCTACCTGGCTAACCTATAATGGGGGAACCTACCTGGCTAACCTATAATGGGGGAACCTATCGGGCTAACCTATACTGGGGGAACCTACCTGGCTACCTATACTGGGGAACCTAACTGGGTAACTTATACTGGGGAACCTACCTGGCTAACCTATACTAGGGGTACTTACCTGGTTAACCTATACTCGGGTCACCTACCTGGCTAACCTAGACTGGGGGCACCTACCTGGCTAACCTATACTCGGGTCACCTACCTGGCTAACCTAGACTGGGGGCACCTACCTGGCTAACCTATACTGGGGAACCTACCTGGCTAACCTATACTGGGGAACCTACCTGGCTAACCTATACTGGGGAACCTACCTGGCTAACCTATACTGGGAAAGCCTACCTGGCTAACTTATACTGGGGAATCTACCTGGCTAACATATACTGGGGTAACTTACATTTCTACCTATTCTGGGAGAACCTACCTGGCTAACCTATACTGGGGGAACCTACCTAGCTAACCTATACTGGGGGAACCTACCTGGCTACCTGTACTGAGGAACCTACCTGGCTACCTATACTGGGGAACTTAACTGGGTAACTTATACTGGGGAACCTACCTGGCTAAGCTATACTAGGGGTACTTACCTGGCTAACCTATACTCGGGTCACCTACCTGGCTAACCTAGACTGGGGGCACCTACCTGGCTAACCTATACTCGGGTCACCTACCTGGCTAACCTAGACTGGGGGCACCTACCTGGCTAACCTATACTGGGGAACCTACCTGGCTAACCTATACTGGGGGCACCTACCTGGTTAACCTATACTGGGGGCACCTACCTGGCTAACCTATACTGGGGGCACCTACCTGGCTAACCTATACTGGGGGCACCTACCTGGCTAACCTATACTGGGGGGAACCTACCTGGCTAATCTATACTGGGGAACCTACCTGGCTAACCTATACTGGGGGAACCTACCTGGCTAACCTATAATGGTGAAACCTACCTGGCTACCTATACTGGGGAACTTAACTGGGTAACTTATACTGGGGAACCTACCTGGCTAACCTATACTAGGGGTACTTACCTGGCTAACCTATACTCGGGTCACCTACCTGGCTAACCTAGATTGGGGGCACCTACCTGGCTAACCTATACTGGCGGCACCTACCTGGCTAACCTATACTGGAGGCACCTACCTGGCTAACCTATACTGGAGGCACCTATACTTGGCGAAGTATACTGGAGACACCTGTACCTGGCTTCCTATACAGGGTGCACCTATACCTGGCCACCTACCTACCTATACTAAGGGTGTTTTGTTTTCTTTTTGTGCTTGCACTGTAGCTAAAACGTGTGGTGTAAATTGTCAGGTGCCGTGCAATCGTTCCAAATCAGGGGGGGGGGGAGAGGGGGAGGGGGGAATACTCACAAGTGTGCCTCAGGCTGCAAAATATCTAGTACAGCCCTGAGGATCAGGGAGGCCTCTGCTGTATCCAGGCTTCCCTCCACAAATGCAGGTAGTTTTCATTCATGTTAATGGAGAGGTTGTCACCTGCGTCACCTGACGGATATTTTCTTTTTCACAATTACAAACTCAGTAAAATAATCGGCCTTACAGGAAACCTGAGAGGAAAAGCTGAGCAGCAGTTATACTTACCTGCGGCTTCCTCCTGCCCTGTATATTCTGTTGTCTCCCTTCATGTCCCCCCCCCTTCACCCGGCAGCTCTGTACTTCCACACCCTCTCCCGGTCATCTCGTCGGTCGCGCTGCAGTGTGTATGTACGGCCCGGCCGTGTGCCCCCATCACCAGCAATGTTCTGCGCCTGTACAGTAGTAAGTGCATAGGCTGAGAACCCTCCTGGCCAGAGCCGGGACAAAAGGTCCTCCAGCACCCAAGGCTGAGACACCAAAGTGCGCCCTTCCATCCCTACCACCCCAGCCGTCACACACTGATTGCTATTAGACTAAGAGGCGCCACGGGGCCCACAACCTCCCCAACACCTTAATATCTAGTTATCTGGCTGCAGTCACTGCTATGTATCCCCTTTTCTTATTTCTTTCTGCTTCAAACACAATTAGGAATGACAGCTGAATGAATTCTGCGCCCCCTCCTACACTGCGCCCTGAGGCTGTAGCCTCTCCAGCCTATGCCTCGGCCCGGCCCTGCTCCTGGCCACTGAGCGCGATAATGGCACAATGGGGGCATGGCTGGGCACTGCAGCACAATTGATAGAGACTGCAGACATTACCGGGTGAGATTGTGGAGAGCTGTGGCAATCATTGTACAGGGCATAGCGGGGTCTACTCCCTCTATAAAGGTGGCCATACACTGGTCGATTTGCCATCAGATTCGACCAAAAGATAGATCCCTCTCTGATCGAATCTGATCAGAGAGGGATCGTATGGCCAACTTACTGCAAACAGATTGTGAATCGATTTCAGCCTGAAACCGATGACAATCTGTGGAGCTGCCGCTGCTGCCGCCCCTCCCCCCCCTGCATGCATTACCTGTTCCGCCGGTGAGAATCCCCTGATCCCCGCTGTCTTCTTCTCTGCTCCGGGCTCTGGACTGTTCCTGCAGCTGCTGAACTTCCTGTCCAGGTGAAGTTTAAACAGTAGAGGGCGCTCTACTGTTTAAACTTCCTGCCGGGACAGGAAGTTCTGTGTAGCTGCAGCGGTCTGGAACCCAGCGCGGAAAGAAGACAGCGGGGACCAGGGGAGTCGCGCCGGTGGAACAGGTAATGTATACCCGCTGTATTGCGCCAGTCGTCGGGCATTCGAACGCCGCTATCGACGCACTCCCGACCCGCCGGCGATCGAAACAAATCTTCTGCACGGACGGATCGACGGGAATCGACGGGAACGATCGATTTTGGACGGAAATCGATCGTTCTGTCAGCGGTGTGCGCGGCGATTTCACAGCCGATTCTATGACTGTGATCGAATCGTCTGTATATCAGCGGGCAAATCGTTAGGTGTATGGGCCCCTTAACAGTGAAACATGGAGGATGGCTAACCTTGAAATAACAGAGAAATCAGTATTTTTTTTTTTAATTTAAAAAAAAAAATGTATACTAGCTGGACACCTGGCGTTGCCTGGGTATGTATTTGGCTAGTGTTGGCTCCACCCACTTTTCCTAACCCTAACACACAATTACTCAATTACCAAGTATGTGAGCTTTGCGGTCTTTGGCATCAATAATTTGCAATTAAATAAAATTAATCTGATTGGCTGTGGCTCCACCCCTTTTCTGAATTTGAACCCAAATCACGTAATGGCCAAGTGTACCAGGTACAGGTGATTAACAGTGCAAGAGGTTTGTGCCAGTAACAGTGCAAGAATGGCAGCAATTAAATATTCCCCTTAAAAATCAATAGGTAGATTTTGATTGGCTTTTGTAGGCTCCACCCACCTTTCTGAATATTAATCCCAGTCACCCAGTGAGTGACCAACTGTGCAAAGTTTGAGAACCCTACCATTAAAAGTGTAAGAATGGCTGCAGTTTACATTTTCCCAGTAAAATTTGTATTTGTCTCCGCCCACTTATGACCCGGTGTTGCCTGCTTATGTATTTGGCTGGTGTTGGCTGTGCCCACTTTTCTAACCCTCACACACAATTAATCAATTACTCAATTACCAAGTTTGTGAGCTTTGCGGTGTTTGGCATCAATAATTTGCATTGAAATGAAACAAATTTAATTGGCTGTTTGTGGCTCCACCCCCTTTCTGAAATTGAACCCCAGTCACCCAATGATCAACTGTACCAGGTTCGAGGCTTGTGCCATTAACAGTGCAAGAATGGCAGCAATGTAAATATTCCCCTTGAAAATCAATAGGTTAATTTTGATTGGCTTTTATAGACTCCACCCACCTTTCTGAATATTAATCCCAGTCACCCAGCGACCAACTGTGCAAAGTTTGAGAACCCTGCCATTAACAGTGTAAGAATGGCTGCTGTTTACATTTTCTCAGTGAAATTTGTATTTGTCTCCACCCCCTTTTTGGTTATGGGAATAACAAGTATCCTATACTTTATTCCAGGTAATGTACTATGTGTGTGCCAAATTTCATTCAAATCCGTTCAGCCATTTTTGCGTGATCAAGTAACAAACATCCAAACATCCGAACTTTCCCATTCATTATATTAGTAGGACTAGCTGGACGCCCGGCGTTGCCCGGGTATGTATTTGGCTAGTGTTGGCTCTGCCCACTTTTCCTAACCCTAACACAAAAATACTTCATGACCAAGTTTGTGAGCTTTGCGGTCTTTGGCATCAATAATTTGCAATGAAATAAAATTAATCTGATTGGATGTGGCTCCACCCCTTTTCTGAATTTGAACCTCAATCACCCAATGGCCAACTGTACCAGGTACATGTAATAAACAGTGCAAGAATGGCAGCAATTAAATATTCCCCTTAAAAATCAATAGGTGGATTTTGATTGGCTTTTATAGGCTCCACCCCCCTTTCTGAATATTAATCCCAGTCACCCAGTGACCAACTGTGCAAAGTTTGAGAACCCTACCATTAACAGTGTAAGAATGGCTGCAGTTTACATTTTCCCAATGAAATTTGTATTTTTCTCCACCCACTTATTTCCTAACATTGTTCAGGTATGTATTTGGCTGGTGTTGGCTCCACCTACTATTTCTCACCCTAACACACAATTACTCAATAACCAAGTTTGTGAGCTTTGCAGTCTTTGGCATCAACAATTTGCATTGAAATTAAACAAATCTGATTGGCTGTTTGTGGCTCCACCCCTTTTGTCTGAATTTGAACCCCAGTCACCCAATGACCAACTGTACTAGGTTTAAGGCTTGTGCCATTAACAGTGCAAGAATGGTAGCAATTACATATTCCCCTTGAAAATCAATACGTGAATTTTGATTTGTTTTTGTAGGCTCCACCCACTTCTCTGAATATTAATCCCAGTCACCCAGTGACCAATTGTGCAAAGTGTGAGAACCCTACCATTAAAAGTGTAAGAATTGCTGCAGTTTACATTTTCACAGTGAAATGTGTATTTGTCTCCGCCCACTGATGACCCGGCATTGCCCGATTATGTATTTTGCTGGTGCAGGCTGCGCCCACTTTTCCTAACCCTAACACACAATTAATCAATTACTCAATGACCAAGTTTGTGAGCTTTGTGGTCTTTGGCATCAATAACCTGCATTAAAATCAAACAAATCAGATTGTCTGTTTGTGGCTCCACCCCCTTATATAAATTTAAACCCCAGTCACGCAATGATCAACTGTACCAGGTTTGAGGATTGTGCCATTAACAGTGCAAGAATGGCAGCAATGAAATATTCCCCTGAAAAATCAATAGGTAATTGTTAATTGCCTTTTGTAGGCTCCACCCAGTTTTCTGAATGTTAACCCCAGTCACCCAGTAACCAACTGTGCAAAGTTTGAGAATCCTGCCATTAACAGTGTAAGAATGGCTGCTGTTTACATTTTCCAAGTAAAATTTGTATTTGTCTCCGCCCACTTATGACCCCGAGTTTCTCGCTTATGTATTTGGCTGGTGTTGGCTGTGCCCACTTTTTCTAGCGTACGTTAAAAAGGGGCGCTGGGAAAAAAGGGCGCCGGGTTTTTAACGATAAGCATGGATAACGTTTAAAAATGTATTGTACTGTATTTCGTTTAAAATTAATGTTTTATAAAGTTATAAATCATTAAATAATGTGCATTAAATCGGCAATTGTAAAAACGTTAATCTTTCGTTTAAATAGTGAAACGTATAATAACGTTTAAAAAAAAAATTACTAAGTAACCCTCCCTGTACCTACCCCTAACCCCTAGACCCCCCTGTTGATGCCTAAACCTAAGACCCCCCCTGTTGGTGCCTAAGTAACCCTCCCTGTACCTACCCCTAACCAATAGACCCCCCTGTTAGTGCCTAAACCTGAGACCCCCCTGTTGGTGCCTAAACCTAAGACCCCCCTGTTAGTGCCTAAACCTAAGACCCCCCTGTTGGTGCCTAAACCTAAGACCCCCCTGTTGGTGCCTAAACCTAAGACCCCCTGTTGGTGCCTAAACCTAAGACCCCCCTGTTGGTGCCTAAACCTAAGACCCCCCTTTTGGTGCCTAAACCTAAGACCCCCTGTTGGTGCCTAAACCTAAGACCCCCCTGTTGGTGCCTAAACCTAAGACCCCCCTGTTGGTGCCTAAACCTAAGACCCCCCTGTTGGTTTTTTCGTTTAAAAATAATGTAAAAAAAAAAAAAATGTACTGTTTTTCGTTTAAAAATAATGTTTGAAAAAAAATATTGTACTGTTTTTCGTTTAAAAATAATATTTAAAAATGTATAAATCATTAAATAATGTGTAATCATGAGAAGCAGTAATAAAACATTAAGTCTCCGGGCGCCGCTTTTAAAACGTTATTTTTCTCCGGCGCCCTTTTTTCCTATCGGGCGCCCATTAAACGATATTTATTATAGGAGTGAATGGCGGCGCCCGATTTGTCCACTAGCCTCAGGCGCCCGAATTTACTGTTTCCCTTTTTCTAACCCTAACACACAATTAATCAATTACCAAGTTTGTGATCTTTGCGGTGTTTGGCATCAATAATGTGCATTGAAATGAAACAAATTTAATTGGCTGTTTGTGGCTCCACCCCCTTTCTGAACTTGAACCCTAGTCACCCAATGATCAACTGTACCAGGTTTGAGGCTTGTGCCATTAGCAGTGCAAGAATGTCAGCAATGTAAATATTCCCCTTGAAAATCAATAGGTTAATTTTGATTGGCTTTTGTAGGCTCCACCCACTTTTCTGAATATTAATCCCAGTCACCCAGTAACCAACTGTGCAAAGTTTGAGAGCCCTACCATTAACAGTGTAAGAATGGCTGCTGTTTACATTTTCCAGTGAAATTTGTATTTGTCTCCGCCCCCTTTTTGGTTATGGGAATAACAAGTATCCTATACTTTATTCCAGGTAATGTACTATGTGTGTGCCAAATTTCATTCAAATCCGTTCAGCCATTTTTGCGTGATCGAGTAACAAACATCCAAACATCCGAACATCCGAACTTTCCCATTTATTATATTAGTAGGATATATATATCCTACTAATATAATAAATGGGAAAGTTTGGATGTTTGGATGTTTGTTACTCGATCACGCAAAAACGGCTGAACGGATTTGAATGAAATTTGGCACACACATAGTACATTACCTGGAATAAAGTATAGGATACTTTTTATTCCCATAACCAAAAAGAGACAAATACAAATTTCACTGGAAAATGTAAACTACAGCCATACACTGTTACACTGGAGGTGTGTTTAGCTTCTAAGGGTAGAATGGTTAATTTGCATATAGTCATCAGTGTTGCACTGGGAGACATCTCAAGCTCACTCCAACCTGAATTATCACAAATAGCAAACTTTTGTTTTTCTTAACATCTTAGTAAGGGGGCATTTAGGACCATTGTAGTCCCTCACACACTCCAATGAGTTCTGGGTCACCATGAGCTCGCTGGGTAGTCTGTTCCTCTCGGTGTTACAAGCCCTACTGCATAGAGCCAAATTAATCTGTGCCATGCACTGATAAGGATCAAACAATCCAAAACAGTCTGTATGCATGTTGGATTATTATGGCTCTGTACAAATTAACAAGCTGACACATCATTGCATTCCAGCGGTTCTGGAGGTGTGTTTAGCTTATAAGGGTAACAATGGTTAATTTGCATATATTCAGCAGTGATGCACTGGGAGATGTCTCAAGTAGTGTTGGGCGAACATCTAGATGTTTGGGTTCGGGCCGAACAGGCCGAACATGGCCGCGATGTTCGGGTGTTCGACCCGAACTCCGAACATAATGGAAGTCAATGGGGACCCGAACTTTTGTGGTTTATAAAACCTCCTTACATGCTACATACCCCAAATTTACAGGGTATGTGCACCTTGGGAGTGGGTACAAGAGGAAAAAAAAATTAGCAAAAAGAGCTTATAGTTTTTGAGAAAATCGATTTTAAAGTTTCAAAGGGAAAACTGTCTTTTAAATGCGGGAAATGTCTGTTTTCTTTGCACAGGTAACATGTTTTTTGTCGGCATGCAGTCATAAATGTAATACATATAAGAGGTTCCAGGAAAAGGGACCGGTAACGCTAACCCAGCAGCAGCACACGTGATGGAACAGGAGGAGGCGCAGGAGGAGAAGGCCACGCTTTGTGAGACACAACAACCCAGGCCTTGCATGAGGGCAAGAAGCGTGCGGATAGCATGCTTTGTACCGCCATGCAGTCATAAATGTAATAAAGATAAGTGGTTCAATAAACAGGGACCATGCGGCAACGCTAACCCAGCAGCAGCAGACGTGATGGAACAGGAGCAGGCGCAGGAGGAGAAGGCCACGGTTTTTGAGACACAACAACCTAGGCCTTGCATGAGGACAAAAAGCGTGCGGATATAGCAGCAATGCTTTTTGCCGCCATGCAGTCATAAATGTAATACAGATGAGAGGTTCAATAAACAGGGACCGGAAATGCTACACCATCCCAGATGTTCATTGGTCATGTTACTTGGTTGGGGTCCTGGAGTGTTGCGTAGTCATTTCCAATCCAGGATTGATTCATTTTAATTTGAGTCAGACGGTCTGCATTTTCTGTGGAGAGGCGGATACGCCGATCTGTGATGATGCCTCCGGCAGCACTGAAACAACGTTCCGACATAACGCTGGCTGCCGGGCAAGCCAGCACCTCTATTGCGTACATTGCCAGTTCGTGCCAGGTGTCTAGCTTCGATACCCAATAGTTGAAGGGTGCAGATGGATTGTTCGACACAGCTACGTCATCTGACATGTAGTCCTTGACCATCTTCTCCAGGCGATCGGTGTTGGAGGTGGATCTGCACGCTTGCTGTTCAGTGGGCTGCTGCTGCATGGGTGTCAGAAAATTTTCCCACTCCAAGGACACTGCCGATACCGTTCCCTTTTGGGCACTAGCTGCGGCTTGCGTTGTTTGCTGCCCTCCTGGTCGTCCTGGGTTTGCGGAAGTCAGTCTGTCTGCGTACAACTGGCTAGAGGAGGGGGAGGATGTCAATCTCCTCTCTAAAGTCTCCACAAGGGCCTGCTGGTATTCTTCCATTTTGACCTGTCTGACTCTTTCTTCAAGCAGTTTTGGAACATTGTGTTTGTACCGTGGATCCAGAAGGGTATAAACCCAGTAATTGGTGTTGTCCAGAATGCGCACAATGCGTGGGTCACGTTCAATGCAGTCTAGCATGAATTGAGCCATGTGTGCCAGAGTCCTACCAGAATCCTCATCATCCTCTTGTGAGCGTTGTGATAGTTGTTGTGATGCATCATAGTCGTCACCTTCCTCCTGGTCTGCTTCTGCTGACCATTCGCGTTGAATTGTGGAAGTCCAACGTGCACCGCTCTGGCCCTCGTCAGTGGTGGCATGAAATTCCTGCTCCAACTCCAGCTGTTCCTCCTCCTCTTCTTCGTCATAGCTGCTGGGGCCAGCGTTCCCTGAGGCGGATGGCCTGATGTTGGTACCATCACGCTGATCGTTTTCTCCTTCAGATTCCCCCAGTTGCATCATGACAGCTGTTTCCTTGATTTTCAACATTGACCTCTTCAGTAAACACAGCAGTGGTATGGTAATGCTGACTGAAGAGTTGTCACTGCTCACAAGCAACGTGGATTGCTCAAAATTTTGGAGGACTTGGCAGAGGTCCAACATGTTGGCCCAATCGGATCCACAGAAGCTTGGCAGCTGTCCGGATGCGCCTCGGTACTGCGCCGTCATGTACTGGACCACTGCACTCTTCTGCTCACAAAAGCGTGCTAGCATGTGCAGCGTAGAATTCCAGCGCGTAGGGACATCACACAGCAAGCGATGGTGGGGGAGATTGAAGCGCTCCTGCATCTTGGCGAGTGCCCCCGAAGCAGTACTGGAATTTCTACAATGTTTGGCCACTCGACGCACCTTCAACAGAAGATCGGCCACGCCTGGGTATGTCCTCAGGAACCGCTGAACTACTAGGTTCATCACGTGCGCCAGGCAAGGGATGTGTGTCAGCTTAGCCAACCTTAAAGCGCGAATGAGATTACTCCCATTATCACACACAACCATGCCCGGTTTCAAGTCCAGCGGTGCCAGCCACAAATCCGTCTGTTCCTTTATTCCCTTCCAAATTTCCTCCCCTGTGTGCTGCTTATCCCCAAGGCAGATCAGCTTCAGCAACGCTTGCTGACGCATGCCAACAGCTGTGCTGCACTGCTTCCACGATCCTACTGCTGCTGGGTTAGCGTTTCCGGATGAGGTACAGCTTTGAGATGCGTTGGAGGAGAAGGAGTCAGAGAGGTAGGTGCTGCTGTTGTTATCCAGTGGGAGGGACGGCGGTGCAGCTGTTTGCGGCGTGGGCAACACCCGCGCCGTAGCAGGTGAGGAATCGCTGCCAGGCTCCACAAGGTTCACCCAGTGCGCGGTAAGGGAGATGTATCGACCCTGGCCGAACGCACTCGTCCAAGTGTCAGTGGTGAGGTGAACCTTGCAGGCAACGGCATTCTTCAAGCTTCGGGTTATTTTGCTGACCACGTGCTCATGCAACTCAGGCACTGCAGAGCGCGCAAAGTGGTAGCGGCTGGGAACCACGTAACGTGGGATGGCCACTGACATCATGCCCTTGAAGCTGTTTGTCTCCACCACTCGATATGGCAGCATTTCGCAGGCCAGAAGCTTGGCTATGCTGGCTGTTACTGCCACGGCCCGGGGGTCATTTGCTGGCAATTTCCTCTTGCGCTCAAACATCTCCGACACAGACAACTGAACCGTAGCGCTGCACACGGAAGGGCTGTTGGTTGTTGTATTTGATGAACACTGGGAGACCTCAAGAGCACTACTCCGGAAAGTGACAGTGTCAGCGTCGTCTGATGTTTGTGAATGTTGTGAACCACGCAATGGCTGGGCTACTGCTGCTGCTGAGGCGGGTCTGGTGGTGAGTCTGGTGAACCCAAGGGAGGCAGTGTTGCTGGTACCCTGTCCTGCCGCGTTTGCCCACAGAGTGGGATGTTTGGATAGCATGTGGCGGCTCATGCTGGTGGTGGAGAGGTTGTTAATACTTTTCCCCCTGCTCAGGCGAGTCTTGCACACCTTGCAAATCGCCATGGTAACATCCTCAGTGCAGTCTTCAAAGAAAGCCCAGACTTTGGAGCACCTGCCTCCTTGCTGGCGATTTCTGTTTCCTCCTCTTTTGCCTCTCACTCTAACTTCCACGCTTGTGGTGCCTGAAATTGCGCGCCGCCTACCTTGTGGCACAAGGCGAACTCGTGCAGCAGTGGGTTCTTCAATAGACTCATCTGTGCTGCTGCTACGACGGCGATGTTCTCGTTCACAAATAAAATCTGGGTCTCTGTCCACATTGTCCATACCCTCCTCTTCCATCTCCTCAAACTCGTCATATGTCATTGTGGGGGGCCGCCGCCGTGGAGTAGAGCTCCCCAGAACAACCTCTGCGCAGCTCACTCCAACGTCGTCTTCCAGATCTTGTCGGCCGACCTCCTGCAATTGCAACCCCTCCTGCCCAACTTGCTCTGGGATTTGGGTTTCCGAGTCCTCCTCGGACTCGCCTTGTATTTCAGTGCGCGGTGCATTTCCCACAGTTAATGGTTGTGAATCCGGGCACAACATTTCTGGCTGTTCCTCCATTGACCTTTCATAGGTGGAAGTTTGTTGGGCTGGGAATAGCTCCTGCAAATACCCCATTGTGTCCTGAGGTAATTCATAGGACTGGTTATCTGGCAGTTGTGTGCGTGGTGTCGCTGCCGGTTGTGTCAGCTTTGTGCCCACTGGCTCCTTGTAACTGGCTGAGGACTCGGACCTCGTGCGTGATGTGCTGGTGCTGCTTAACCCACTGCTGGACGCTTGAGAGGTCATCCAAGTAATTATCTGGTCCTGTTCTTTTGGATTTGTGAGGGTTGTTGTCCTGGACAACATGGGTGGTATTGAGTGGGTTTTCTTGGGTGCTCCCCTGTGGCCTGTACGTGAACCGTCAGGGGAAACACCTCTTCCCTTGCCCCTTCCTCTTTCACCGGATTTCTTCCTCATTTCACTTATCCTTACAGTACACGCTGACTGGCAGCAGTACAGTGGCAGTACAGAAATGCTATACAGTACCACTATTCCCAGCAGCGACACAGAGCACAATGCTATACAGTGGCGGGTGAGCGGTGTACTACTGTTCCCAGGCCCAGCAGACACAGAGTGGAAGTAAACACAATGCTATATAGTCTGGCTGAGCGGTGTACACAGAGTGGCAGTACACACAATGCTATATAGTCTGGCTAAGCCGTGTACACAGAGTGTCAGAAAACACAATGCTATATATAGCGTGGCTGAGCGAGGTGCACAGTGGCAGTACACACAATGCTATATTAGTCAGGCTAAGCCGTGTACACAGAGTGTCAGTAAACAATGGTATATAGTCTGGCTGAGCGGTGTACACAGAGTGTCAGTAAACAACGGTATATAGTCTGGCTGAGCGGTGTACACAGAGTGTCAGTAAACAACGGTATATAGTCTGGCTGAGCGGTGTACACAGAGTGGCAGTAAACACAATGCTATATATAGCGTGGCTGAGCGAGGTGCACAGTGGCAGTACACACAATGCTATAGAGCCAGGCTAAGCCGTGTACACAGAGTGTCAGAAAACACAATGCTATATATAGCGTGGCTGAGCGAGGTGCACAGTGGCAGTACACACAATGCTATATTAGTCAGGCTAAGCCGTGTACACAGAGTGTCAGAAAACACAATGCTATATATAGCGTGGCTGAGCGAGGTGCACAGTGGCAGTACACACAATGCTATATATAGCGTGGCTGAGCGAGGTGCACAGTGGCAGTACACACAATGCTATATTAGTCAGGCTAAGCCGTGTACACAGAGTGTCAGAAAACACAATGCTATATATATAGCGTGGCTGAGCGAGGTGCACAGTGGCAGTACACACAATGCTATATATAGCGTGGCTGAGCGAGGTGCACAGTGGCAGTACACACAATGCTATATATAGCGTGGCTGAGCGAGGTGCACAGTGGCAGTACACACAATGCTATATATAGCGTGGCTGAGCGAGGTGCACAGTGGCAGTACACACAATGCTATATTAGTCAGGCTAAGCCGTGTACACAGAGTGTCAGAAAACACAATGCTATATATATAGCGTGGCTGAGCGAGGTGCACAGTGGCAGTACACACAATGCTATATATAGCGTGGCTGAGCGAGGTGCACAGTGGCAGTACACACAATGCTATATATAGCGTGGCTGAGCGAGGTGCACAGTGGCAGTACACACAATGCTATATATAGCGTGGCTGAGCGAGGTGCACAGTGGCAGTACACACAATGCTATATTAGTCAGGCTAAGCCGTGTACACAGAGTGTCAGAAAACACAATGCTATATATATAGCGTGGCTGAGCGAGGTGCACAGTGGCAGTACACACAATGCTATATATAGCGTGGCTGAGCGAGGTGCACAGTGGCAGTACACACAATGCTATATATAGCGTGGCTGAGCGAGGTGCACAGTGGCAGTACACACAATGCTATATTAGTCAGGCTAAGCCGTGTACACAGAGTGTCAGAAAACACAATGCTATATATATAGCGTGGCTGAGCGAGGTACACAGTGGCAGTAAACAATGCTATATATAGTGTGGCTGAGCGAGCGGTGTACTACTGTTCCCAGCAGCGACACACAATGACTGGGGGGGACCCTGGCTAGCGTGGCTGGAGAGCGAACTACCCTGCCTGCCTACCCAAAGCTAAACCCACAGACAAATGGCGGAGATATGACGTGGTTCGGGTATTTATTTACCCGAACCACGTGACCGTTCGGCCAATCAGAGCGCGTTCGGGCCCGAACCACGTGACCCGTTCGGCCAATCACAGCGCTAGCCGAACGTTCGGGGAACGTTCGGCCATGCGCTCTTAGTTCGGCCATGTGGCCGAACGGTTTGGCCGAGCACCATCAGGTGTTCGGCCGAACTCGAACATCACCCGAACAGGGTGATGTTCTGCAGAACCCGAACAGTGGCGAACACTGTTCGCCCAACACTAATCTCAAGCTCACTCCAACCTGAATTATCACAAATTCTTTCTGTTTTAAGAAAGCAAACTTTTGTTTTTCTTACACTGTTAACCTCCTTGCCGTTCTAAAAAATCCGGCAAGGAGGCAGCGCCGCACTTTTAAAAAAAAAATTTAAATCATGTAGCGAGCCCAGGGCTCGCTACATGATAGCCTTCGGCGATCGGAGTATGCAGGAAATCCCGTTGAGAACGGGATTTCCTGCAGGGCTTCCCCGGTCGCCATGGCGACTGGGCGGGATGACGTCACCGACGTCATGGACATCGTGACATCAGAGGGAACCCCGATCCGCCCCTTAGCGCTGCCTGGCACTGATTGGCCAGGCTGCGCAGGGGTCTGGGCCGGGGGGGCAGCTCGGCGCGGCGGGTAGCGGCGAATCAGCGGCGGCGATCGCGTACTACACGCAGCTAGCAAAGTGCTAGCTGCATGTAGGAAAAAAAAAATTATGCAAATCGGCCCAGCGGGGCTTGAGAAATCCTCCTGCGCAGGTTACCCCGAACTGTGTTCGGGATAACCGGCAAGGAGGTTAATGGTAGGCTTCTTGCACAGTTGGTCGTTGGGTGACTAGGATTAATATTCAGAAAGGTGGTTGAAGGAACTTGAAGCCTATAAAAGCCAATCAAAATTCACCTAATGATTTTCAAGGGGAATATTTACATTTCTGCCATTCTTGCACTGTTAATGGCACAAGCCTCAAACCTGGTATAGTTGATCATTGGGTGACTGGGGTTCAATTTCAGAAAGGGGGTGGAGCCACAAATAGCCAATCAGATTTGTTTCATTCCAATGCAAATTATTGTTGCCAAACACCGCAAAGCTCACAAACTTGGTAATTGAGTAATTGATTAATTGTATGTTAGGGTTAGGAAAGTGGGCACAGCCAACACCAGCCAAATACATAAGCGGGCAACGCAGGGTCATAAGTGGGCGGAGACAAATACAAATTTTACTGGGAAAATGTAAACAGCAGCCATTCTTACACTGTTAATTGTAGGGTTCTCAAACTTTGCACAGTTGGTTACTGGGTGACTGGGGTTAATATTCAGAAAAGTGGGTGGAGCCTACAAAAAACAATCAAAAATTACCTATTGATTTTTCAGGGGAATATTTCATTGCTGCCATTCTTGCACTGTTAATGGCACAAGCCTCAAACCAGGTACAGTTGATCATTGCGTGACTGGGGTTTAAATTTATATAAGGGGTGGAGCCCCAAACAGCCAATCTGATTTGTTTCATTTTAATGCAGGTTATTGATGCCAAAGACCGCAAAGCTCACAAACTTGGTCATTGAGTAATTGTGTGTTAGGGTTAGGAAAAGTGGGCGCAGCCAACACCAGCCAAATACATAATCGGGCAATGCTAGGTCATCAGTAGGCGGAGACAAATACAAATTTCACTGAGAAAATGTAAACTGCAGCAATTCTTACACTATTAATGGTAGGGTTCTCAAACTTTGCACAGTTGGTCACTGGGTGACTGAGATTAATATTCAGAAAAGTGGGTGGAGCCTACAAAAGTTTATCAAAATCCACCTATTAATCTTTAAGGGGAATATTTAATTGATGCCATTCTTGCACTGTTAATGGCACAAGCCTCTTGCACTGTTAATCACCTTTACCTGCTACAGTTGGCAATTGGGTGATTGGGGTTCAAATTCAGAAAAGGGGTGGAGTCACAGCCAATCAGATTTATTTTATTTCAATGCAAATTATTGATGCCAAAGACCGCAAAGCTCACAAACTTGGTAATTAAGTAATTTTGTGTTAGGGTTAGAAAAAGTGGGCGGAGCCAGCACCAGCCAAATACATACCTGGGCAAAGCCGAGTCTTCAGTGGGTGGAGACAAACACAAATTTCACTGGGAAAATGTAAACAGCAGCCATTCTTACACTGTTAATGGTAGGGTTCTAAAACTTTGCACAGTTGGTCACTGGGTGACTGGGATTAATATTCAGAAAATTGGGTGGAGCCTACAAAAACCAATCACAATTCACCTATTGATTTTCAAGGCAAATATTTAATTGCTGCCATTTTTGCACTGTTAATGGCACAAGCCTCAAACCTGGTACAGTAAGTCATTGGGTGACTGGGTAAATATTTAGAAAAGGGGTGGGGCCACAAACATCGAATCAGATGTGTTTCATTTCAATGAAAAATATTCATGCCAAAGACCACAAATCTCACAAACTTGGTCATTGACTATTGACAATTGTGTGTTAGGGTTAGAAAAAGTGGCCACAGCCAACAGCAGCCAAATACATACCTGGGAAACATCAGGACATCAGTGGGTGGAGAAAAATACAAATTTAACTGCCAGAATGTAAACTGCAGCCGTTCTTACACTGTCTGTCAATGGCAGGGTTCTTAAACTTTGCACAGTTGGTCACTGGGTGACTGGGATTAATATTCAGAAAAGTAGGTGGAGCCTACAAAAGCTAATCAAAATTCACCTATTGATTTTCAAAGGAGTGGAGCCACAGCCAATTAGATTTGTTTCATTTCAATGCCAATTATTGATGCCAAAGACCGCAAAGCTCACAAACTAGGTCATCATTGAGTAATTGTGTGTTAGGATTAGAAAAAGTGGATGAAAGGATATGTAGGTATATATGTATATATATATATATATATGTATGTATATATATTAGTATATAGATCAATTTCATATACAAGCATACATGTATCTAAGTCTGTGCCTCATGTATCTATTCAGTGTGATATTAATGTGTCTATAGAAGAATCAGCCACCCACACACATCTGTGCAGGAAGAGCTGGCTGCATGGAATAGAGAATAGCCAAATTCTTCTCTCTGGGCAAAACCCATAAGTGCCCCAAATGGGGACACCTGGAAGGTCATAAATAACATGTTTTCCCCGTGATCATTGAACTGTGTTAATTCTCGTAAATCACATGACTTTCTGTAATTATGGTGACATATGATGATATACTGCGCATAAGCAAAGCCCTGTATTGAGTAGGATATAAGGAAAGCAGCTGAAGTAAAGTTTAGCATAATTTGTGCTCACATCTCCTGTGTCTGTGTGTTCTGTTAACCATTTTATGTCCTGGCGCCAGGAAATGAAGTAGTCTAAAGCATCTGATATCTGACATGAACTTAAATAGATACGACTCCTTTCAGCTGAGGGCTCGCCGCGGATGGTCTTCTTCAGAGTTCACGTAAGTAATATGACTATATTTCTCTTTTTGTTTTTTTTAAAGAGAGAGGTGTCTATATTATTTATGTGAAATTTCTGTTGATACCAAAACGAATCCGGTTTTGGAGTTTGTGTTTTTTGATAGTATAATTTTAATTATATAGATTATAAGGTTTTTAGAAGGCCTTAGTTTAAAAAAAAAAATTTAGGGAGAAGGTAGACTTTTGGTAAGTCTATTACACTTCTCTTAGTAGGTCTAAGGGAAATATAGATTTTTTGGGAAAAATCTAGCAAATTTGAAGTCTGATCAACTTCAATAAATTTTCTTTTGGCAAGAAAATAGAGTTCATTTGGGAAATGAACAGGACACCATATGGTATGGATTTCTGGGTACTTGTAGTTCTTCTTAGGTTTTGAATGGGTTTATTACAGTTTATTTTTGTAAGGTTTTTATAATGTCAGATAAGATTCAGATGTTTTAGATTATTTGTCTGTGTTTGTTTTGTAAATAATAATCTGTTTTATTAGTAAGGTTAAGAAAAAAAAAGTTATTAAATTCTGAGAAACAGTTTGGGTTTAGTGAGGTTGTAGAAAGATAAAATCCCTAGACAAAGTTTGTTTTGTTCTCATGAGATGGGAATTATAGATAGAATTATTGATAAATAGTAGTTATTGATAAAAATAGTGTTGATAAATTTTAAAAATATATAAATTATAATTTATCTAGATAAGAATTGTCTATTGGTACGGCAATATCGTATATTTGACACATAGATTTAATAGAGGGCCAATAAATTACAGTATAAAACTGAAATTAGATCAATGGGTCAAAATATTGTAAAAATGTTTCCTATCCCAATCCCTAATATAGATGACATTTATGAACCTTTATGTTGCCAGAATATCTGGGAGAAAAATATTTTGTTCATTCTTGGTTAGAATATAATATAGTATATTAGTCTTGGGCTGTCATTCCCTTGGGGGGGGGGGGGGGGGGGGGGGAGAAAGGAATAATAGTTCAATCCATATACAATTGGTTAAAGAACTATGTCTAACAGTGATTAGAATTATATACGTCCAAGTCTGTCTTGTTTGTGTGTTAATCTTGACTAGTAATGTGTGTTTTATGTCTGTTCACCGTCTGGTTGCGCCAGCGATGATAGAGTATTATATAAAGTGTTATAAGATCATTACTGTATTTTCTGAAGATTTCTAAAGAAGATGATTAGTAATATTGGAGACACTCATGGGATTCAGATGAGAGCGGTCACTTACTGAAATCGCCAGTATAAATTCTATGTATGTACAAACTGGTTTCAGACGCCACCTTTGGAAAGATCTGTTATGCTGAGTTTTTGTAGATGACCGATCATTAAAATTATCTGAATTATCCATGGGTCATTTAATATAAGCTTTTTGTAAGAGAACATTTCCGAAATACAGTAATGTAATTAATTCCTGTAAATTAAGGTATAGTTATACAATAACATGTATCATAATGTATTCATATGTAGTGTGTACAAATTGACACATATGTGTGTAAATTGAGAGATTGTATTGAGTACATGCTTGTGATATGTATTATAGAGAGGTGATACCCGCAGGGACGTAACAATAGGGGGTGCGGGGGTGGTGGCCGCACCGGGGCCTTTGGTCCACAAGGGCCCCGAAGGGTCCACCCTCTATCACAGTATTAGCTCTCTATTGGTCCTGTAGTGGTAATAGTCACTTCTATAGATGCTTTGAATAGTAACAATCCTTAACACACTGTTCCCCATCCCCTTCTTGTATCTCTGACACTGTACTTTGACAAGTTTTGGCGCCCTGTATCAATTGCTATGTATAGAGTTCTTGAGAGGGGGGGGGGGGGGGGCTAATGTAAAACCTACACCAGGGCCCGCAGCTCCTTCGTTACGTCACTGGGCACCTGTGAAAGTATGTGTTGAAACTATGGGTATAGGTGCCTCATAAAATAGATTTTCTTCTTTCTCATTAGGAAATTACTTCTTTAAATTAGTTATTTTAATTAGACAGATACTGCAGAGTTATGGGTAATGATTTTTTAGCTAAATGTAGATGTAAGTTTGAAATAGTCAGAAATACTTAAGTTGTTTTAATAAAAAGTGTTAGAATTTCCCCTTTAAAGAGAACCAGAGATGAAGCACCCTCATGTATTTTACCTTATAAATCAGTGGGAACATGACAGTAAACACCTAATCTGCCCTTTGTTTCATTGTTCTCTGTGTAATCTGACTGTAATCACCTCTGATAAGAATCCCGACTAAGCAGTCGGTCTGGCTTTGCTACAGAATGATTATAGCTGAGACTGTGGTCTTTGGTGTCTTTTCAAGTCCAAGCCTGCCCCCTGCTGGCTGTGCTCAGGAATCATTATAGCTGAGTCATTATAGCAAAGCCAGACTCAATGCTCAGTCCGGGATTCTTATCTCAGCTAGATAACAGACACTTTTAGCAGTGAGGATGAAACAGGGAGCAGAGCAGACGTTTTCTCTAATGTTCCCACTGATTTCTATGGTAAAATACATGAGGGTGCTTCGTCTCTGGTTCACTTTAAGCTTGAAAGGGTTAAAAATTAGGACATGTCATTTTTAAGGGATCTAATTTACGCCCGCTAATATCTGTGTGGGTTCCTCTTCTGAAGTAGTACAGAAATGAGGAAGTAAAAAGTGTATTACTTTTTACTCTAATAGGGTTTAACATTAAACATTAGATTAATTAAGAACATATATGTCCGTATGTATGGAGTAATGTCAGGTAGTCCGCTCTTAAAAAACCTTATGAAATAGTAGTATTCTTATCTCTTTTTCTCCGTTAAAAATGATTACTGCATATATACGGATGTATTCTTAATAGTTAGAAATAAAAGAGTTAAATTGTATCTAGATATGTCAGGTTCTTTGACAAAGGATTCATTTTTTTATTGGTGTTTCCGGGTGGCTGCACAAAACATCTGCTTGTGGGTTTTTTTCTTTTGCCAGCAGAGAAAAAAAAAGAGGAACTAACGCACTACTTTGTAATTCCTCACTACTAAAGCAGAGAAAAAAAAAATGCATGTAAAAGCCTTTCTGAATAATACAATATATCTGTATACACGTATACATGTAATATGCGTATATACGTATATAGGAGTAGAAAGGAGTTTTATGGGTTATATTATTGGAGTATTTGGAACAGTGAATAATTTATATAAAAATATTCCTTTTTGTCCCTATCTTTCTTTAAAGAGACTCCGTAACAAAAATTGCATCCTGTTTTTTATCATCCTACAAGTTCCAAAAGCTATTCTAATGTGTTCTGGCTAACTGCAGCACTTTATACTATCACAGTCTCTGTAATAAATCAACTTATCTCTCTCTTGTCAGACTTGTCAGCCTGTGTCTGGAAGGCTGCCAAGTTCTTCAGTGTTGTGGTTCTGTGATGCTTCTCCCCCCCCCCCCCCCCCCAGGCCCCTCTATGCACACTGCCTGTGTATTATTTAGATTAGAGCAGCTTCTCTCTGCTCTCTTATCTTTTACAAGCTGGATAAATCGTCCTCTGAGCTGGCTGGGCTTTCACATACTGAGGAATTACATACAGGCAGAGCTGTCTGCACTCTGCAGGAAGAAACAGCCTGACACTTCAGTGGAAGATAGCTGCAGAGGGAAAGAAACAACCAAATGATATCTTGAGATTCAAAAGGAAGGGTGTATACAGCCTGCTTGTGTATGGATGTATTTTCTATGTGTGGACATGCTGTACATCAACCTACTTCCTGTTTTGGTGGCCATTTTGTTTGTTTATAAACAAACTTTTTAAAACTGTTTTTAACCACTTTTAATGCGGCGAGGAGCGGCGAAATTGTGACAGAGGGTAATAGGAGATGTCCCCTAACGCACAGGTATGTTTACTTTTGTGCGATTTTAACAATACAGATTCTCTTTAATATACCTGCTTCTGTGTTCACTACACATGTGGCAGTCTCTAAATAAGTCCAAAAGTCTAGTATAGGAATTTTTTTGAGAATGATTCTTCTCCTGAAACTTAGTGTCCTTAGATTAAAATTAGATTAATTCACTGATGCCAACTGTCACCCCGGTCTATATGTATGTGAATGAAGTTTCTCATATTACAGAATAGATTTGTCTGTGTTTTTTTGGGTGAGGAAACTGGAGTGCCTGGGGGAAACCCATGCAGATACGGGGAGGACATGCGGACTCCTGGCAGATGTTAACCAGGCAGAGATTTGAATAACATTGCAAGGCGAGAGCACTGGCTGCTACATCACCGTGTTACCTTAGTTTCATAGTGTAAAGTGAATTGAGTTTTAGTACAACCTAATTCCCTTAGTCTAAAGTGGATTAATTAACTGATGGCATTTGTCACCCAGACTTATACAAGTGAGTAGAGTTAAATCATTTCCCCATGGCAAGGTAGTTTGCCATAAGTTTGATAGAATAATGTTCATATTTGAACAGAATTTATATAGCTTGTAACTTTGAAGCATATAGATTCAAATGATTTACTCAATAGTTCTCCATGGATAAGTTCCTTCTTGAATATTGTATCATAGTTGGTAGGCTGTATTTTTTATATAAATCACAGCAGAGAAGGCATTTAATGTTGTTTGCAACTCATTTGAAATGTTACTAGCTCTTGTAACTAAGTTGTGTCTGATTTAATTCTTCACTGGCCTGGTCACCCAGTTGAAGAAATTTTCTCAGCCTCTTCGCCATCTAGAGGTCGATAAGAAAACTGCTCCTCCTCCAAGCCACACTGATAAAGCACAGTTATTGTAACTTCAATATTTCTAAATGTCATGCAACTATTGAAAAAATAATGCATTGTATACTGTTTGTACTTATATTTTAGTGGATATTGTGAAACTCTGAAAGCCATATTCATTTGGGAAAATGTATGGAAAACATTGAGGACATATTAAATAGTCAGGACAGGTATACAGTTTTAGGTCAATTAAGATTGCATGTGTAGTTCTGGGTCACACTTGCTGTTTATTTCATATCGCCCTTTAGATTATAGGAATTCTTTCCCAATAGTAGGGTTTTTGACCTTAATAACCCCTCTTCCTGTTAATAAATCCATCTCCTTTAAATTAATATCTCCTCTCCGGGTGACACAACATCTTTGTGTGTATGTAATTAATGACATATATTAGCAGAGAGTTGTTTAAGGCTCTGACTCTAAGTCACTCGTGGTTTTAGTAAGAATATATGGTTTTTTGTGCGCCCAAAATCCTTGCACTCAGCATAGGAAAATAAGTACATTTTTTATCCTTAGGAAAATAGTTTATTTTAGTTTGCTTGAACTTTTTGACAAAATGCAGAATCATTTGATGTTGGTATGACAATTATGTTATGGATTTTTCACTGTTCTGAAGACTCCAGAGAGAAAAAATGCACTGTTTTATAGTGTGCTGGTTAGAAGCTTTACCTCTGACAGGATTTTAATTTCAGTTCTGCTTGATCTGTAGTTCAGTGTCTGTTTAGTAAGGAGGCCTCAGCCTAGTCTCTCTAGTGTTGTTCTTTGTATGTGTGCCTATAGAAGTGTGTCTACCTTAAGCGCACTATTGGGATAAGAACACTATAAGAGGTTCTTTGTATGTCTGTAGCTTTAAATCTGAAAGGGGACCCAACCCTATTACAGGGAGACAGTGCTGGCCACTGTTCCGCCGTACTGGGACCCTGCTCATAGTATGCCTTATAGCTTACTAACTCTGACCAGACATTAAAATAACTTTAATGTATGGTCAAATGGGGGAAAGGAGGTATATGGAACGGTCATGTTACTTTGTTGTCTATACACATGTCCAGCCCTGTCCAGGCCTAGTGATCTGTGTCATGTCATTTCATGTAGTGGTGTAGTAAGAAGGGGTAGTGAGGTAGATATTGCACTAGGGCCATCTAAGTTATTTAAATACATCACTATTTAGGGTTTGTGGTATGATTGTGGAAGGTATGATGGAATGAGAGTGTGACTTGTAATGGAAAAATGGGAATTCATTATGGTGTAAAATTCATTGGGAGTTCATCCTCTCTGCCATGTATGGAGTCACATACTCGCACGGGTACAGCGACACGACGTCATGCGAACGGGGTATTGCGAGAGATCCGTTAGGGTCATAGAAAGATCCGCTAAGTATGTTTTGAAGTTCATGGTGGAGAGTATGAATCATAGTAGTATTACAAGTACTAGGAAAAATAAATGACTTATTGGATTTTTGGGAAAAACATGATACTCGCACATTTTTCTTTATTCTTTCAGAAACAACTTGCCAGACATCTATCCTGAGGAGGATAAGAGCTGACTGCCTGACCAGAGTCCATCCAGTGGGAGTCTGACCAAAGGCTATCCTGAGGCTATCTTTACAGAAGGATTTCCTACTGGATCCACTGTATCGGGTGAAATAGTTTGACTAAGTCCTGAATCCCAAGAAAAAAAGAGACTATTCATCAGGTGGACAGTAACGCGTGCTCTGATAAAAGTTTCAAGGTTGCTTGTGTCATCTGTTGAAGAATGGAAGAAGATCTGGATCTCAGACCCAGGAAGATTGTATGGATTGTGGGACATTCTTATGTGTATTGGGCCCGTAGGAAAGCTATTAATAGTAGCTATGGGGAAAACCTTGGTTTATCTAAAAATAACTTGTATTGGTTCAGTACTAGAGGGGTGGGCTACGATATTAAGGATATGATAGAAAGAGAGCTAGTTGTAAGTCACATTATGGGTTAATGATGCTTTCTGAATAAGTAACAGCCTTCATCTCTGCTACATCATCCTTTAGGAAAGAATTTTTTTGTAAGTTAGATAATGGGTTGATATGTAATGAGCTGATATTTTTTTTAACCCAATTACTAAATAAGGCCAAGTGCTGATAATCCAGGGATTTTTTCTGATTGCCATTTTGGAGTCGGGAAGGAATTTTTCCCTTTCTGGGGCTAATTACACTATGCCTTATAAGGGTTTTTCGCCTTCCTCTGGACCAGCAGTGAAATGGGCCGGTGTGGTGCTTTGTTTTGGTTAAACTTTATGTACACACATCTTTCTTCAACCCAGATAACTATAAAATTGTATATTTATCAGACAGTAAAATATATATATATATACATACATACTCATATGTGTTACTGACACATATAATTCAGCAGGCCTGATCTCAGTGGGCAATTTTCAGGGAACAAGTCTCCTATTCTCTGATACCTTGGTCTTCAGTAGATTCAATCTGGCCATAATTGTTTTGTGAAGGGTCCATGTTGCTATTGTGTTGTGTCCTATCCTGATTGAGAGTATAGTTGCCGAGTGTCCATATGTGTGATTAGCAGAGTCCTTCTAGTATGGTTAAATCTGAAGGTAGCCATCATTACAGTTGTCCTGTTAGTCCTGACCTAGAAAGAGTATCTTTGGCAGCGGTTGCTATTAGTTACATCTTTTTCTGCTTCGATTTGTAGTGTGTCTGTATAGATATTTACCATTACTGTGGTAAAAAGTCAATTAGCTAACATTCCCTTCCCTTGTTAAATCAGAGCTGTATTTGTTTGTCTGAAGCAAGCATAACAGGCTTTGGTCGGTATGATTGGTGTGATGGACTACAATTTCACAGCAACACAGTTGCCTTGAGCAACCCGATTGGTATATTTAATATGGGATAATTGGAAGGCCAGAGATGTTGATGGTCTCATGTAGCCTTGTTCCCTAGCCTTCTGCTGTGATCTGTGCATTCCTTCTCACAAATATGTCCTGGACTGAGGCCTGTAGCTAGGGTTTGACTTGCTTAGTGAGTTCTGGCAGTACTCCTGTATTTCTGATCTCAGCCTCTGTACTCTGGGCATTAAGGCCTGAGTATGATTGTAGTTGGGTTAGTGTCCACCCCCTGGGTTAACAGGAGTGTGTGACTTAGAGTAAAGGATACAGAGATAGCTTGGAGTACAATGGCTGATGGAAGGTGAGAAGTTTGCCATGCCTCACAAACGGTTGTCGAGTCAAGACCACTATCTCCCAAATATAGCCACCTTATGCATGAGTTAGTTGCCATCATAAGGGTTTTTGACCCTGGCCTACCCGAGGCCTAGTATTTAGACAAGCCCTTTTCTAAAATAGAGCAGATGGAAGTTTCTCTTGGAGTAAGTGCTGAGATAAGAAAGCTTCTTATATTGATCTAAGAGAAATATTACTGCCGCAGGCTAAGTTAAACACATGAGCGTGCTCCATGCATGCAGTCCGCATAAGATTTTTACTAAATTACATCAGGAAAGAGAATTGTTCTTAGTTCTGATCTGCATCAGGAAAAATAATTGTTGGGTTTTTTCCTGAATAATTCCTGATTTGGTTCTTTTCTGATTTTTCTGATTTGTTCGGCCATTAGATTGGCCAACATTGTTTAATTGATTATTTAAGGTTACAGGTTAGTTAATCATTTTCTTTGTTATGAGTACTTTACCAAATAGCTATTCGTGGTTTGACCATTAGGAGACTTCGACCAAAATTTTGCCCACTATGATGCTAGCTCTGCCTGTTCTAGGTATTGGCTTTAGTATGGCCATCTTCTTCCTTTGGAAGAAATGACCAAAGGGGGGACTGAAAGGATATGTAGGTATATATGTATATATATATATATATATGTATGTATATATATTAGTATATAGATCAATTTCATATACAAGCATACATGTATCTAAGTCTGTGCCTCATGTATCTATTCAGTGTGATATTAATGTGTCTATAGAAGAATCAGCCACCCACACACATCTGTGCAGGAAGAGCTGGCTGCATGGAATAGAGAATAGCCAAATTCTTCTTGCTGGGCAAAACCCATAAGTGCCCCAACTGGGGACACCTGGAAGGTCATAAATAACATGTTTTCCCCGTGATCATTGAACTGTGTTAATTCTCGTAAATCACATGACTTTCTGTAATTATGGTGACATATGATGATATACTGCGCATGAGCAAAATCCTGTATTGAGTAGGATATAAGGAAAGCAGCTGAAGTAAAAAGCTAGCATAATTTGTGCTCACATCTCCTGTGTCTGTGTGTTCTGTTAACCATTTTATGTCCTGGCGCCAGGAAATGAAGTAATCTAAAGCATCTGATATCTGACATGAACTTAAATAGAAACGACTCCTTTCAGTGGACAGAGCTAACACCGGCCAAATACATACCCGGGCAACGCCGGGCGACCAGCTAGTATAATAAATGGGAAAGTTTGGATGTTTGGATGTTTGGATGTTTGTTTGGATGTTTGGATGTTTGTTACTCGATCACGCAAAAATGGCTGAACAGATTTGAATGAAATTTGGCATACACATAGTACATTACCTGGAATAAAGTATAGGATACTTTTTATTCCCATAACCAAAAGGGGGGCGGAGACAAATACAAATTTCACTGGAAAATGTAAACTACAGCCATTCTTACACTGTTAATGGTAGAGTTCTCAAACTTTGCACAGTTGGTCACTGGGTGACTGGGATTAATATTCAGGAAAGTGGGTGGAGCCTACAAAAGCCAATCATAATTCACCTAATGATTTTCAGGGGAATATTTAATTGCTGCCATTCTTGCACTGTTAATGGCACAAGCCTCAAACCTGGTACAGTTGATCATTGGGTGACTGGGGTTCAATTTCAGAAAGGGGGTGGAGCCACAAACAGCCAGTTAGATTTGTTTCATTCCAATGCAAATTATTGATGCCAAACACAGCAAAGCTCACAAACTTAGTAATTGAGTAATTGATTAGTTGTGTATGAGGGTTAGAAAAGTGGGCACAGCCAACAACACCAGCCAAATACATAAGCGGGCAACATAGGGTCATAAGTGGGCGGAGACAAATACAATTTTACTGGGAAAATGTAAAATGCAGCCATTCTTACACTATTAATTGTAGGGTTCTCAAACTTTGCAAAGTTAATTACTGGGTGACTGGGATTAATATTCAGAAAAGTGGGTGGAGCCTAAAAAAGCCAATAAAAATTACCTATTGATTTTTCAGGAGAATATTTTGTTGCTGCCATTCTTGCACTGTTAATGGCACAAGCCTCAAACCTGGTACAGTTGGTCATTGGGTGACTGGGGTTTAAATTGATAAAAGAAGGTGGAGCCACAAACAATCTAATTTTTTTATTTTAATGCAGGTTATGGATGCCAAAAACCGCAAAGCTCACAAACTTGGTCATTGAGTAATTGAGTAATTGTGTGTTAGGGTTAGGAAAAGTGGGCACAGCCAACACCTGCAAAATACATAATCGGGCAATGCCGGGTCATCAGTAGGCGGAGACAAATACAAATTTCACTGAGAAAATGTAAACTGCAGCCATTCTTTCACTGTTAATGGCAGGGTTCCCAAACTTTGCACAATTGGTCACTGGGTGACTGGGATTAATATTCAGAGAAGTGGGTGGAGCATACAAAAGCCAATCAAAATTCACCTATTGATTTTTCAGGGGAATATATAATTGCTACCATTCTTGCACTGTTAATGGCACAAGCCTTAAACCTGGTACAGTTGGTCATTGGGTGACTGGGTTCAAATTCAGACAAAGGGGTGGAGCCACAAACAGCCAATCAGATTTGTTTAATCTCAATGCAAATTATTGATGCCAAAGACCACAAAGCCCACAAACTTGGTTATTGAGTAATTGTGTGTTAGGGTTAGAAAAAGTTGGCGGCATATATTTGAATTTGTATTCAAATATATGCCGCTTGAAAATGGGCCAATCAGTGTAAACCTGGGTGGGACTTGACTGCTCCATTTTCAAGCTGTATATATTTGCATAAAAATGGTCACCTGGCTTCTTTAGTATGATTTGGTGGGAGGTAGCATCCACCAGACCCCTAGACTCTCTCCAGGCCCTAGTCAGCTGCCTAGGATTGCCTTGTGGAAGGAACGGCTCTGATGATGGCTGGCATATTGAGACTCCTGTCACACGATATCTGTTGTGTCGTGGCACAAAGGACAATATAATTGCATTGAAACACATTGTCCAGCATGCCACACAGTATCCCAGACGGAATCCGACGCATCGCATGTGCAAGAGGCATAGGAATATCAGGGCATGGTGCTGTGATGATATTGTGCTCTGCCATATGACGCAGCTGCCGTAGTGTGCGAGGGGCTTATGGGAGATTATGGAGCAGAAGCATTATTGTCAGGAGACCTGGTGTCCTCCAGATTCCGAGGCACACGAGGGCCCTGATGCGGACATCCGGCAGGGTGGAGCCTTTCTGGCTGTGTGAAGCTGGCCCCCTACAATCAGCACAAATACAAATTCCAGCATGTTTGGTTAGTGCTACCCTGGTGCCCATTTGTGCCGCAAAAATAAAGATTTGTGCTGCTTTTGTTTTGAAGTTAATAGCAATTTTTTTTTCCAGACGATGACATCACCCAGCCCCCCTAAAACAGTGCACGGACACGAAAGTGGTATGGTTGGTTAGTGCTGGGTTTGTGCCGTTTGTGCTGCAAAATCACTGTTCTACCTGTTACCGGGTAAAAGATCACGCAGCATTCATTCACTTCACTACTGAGATGTTTTTGGTTTATTGTGAACTTTTGACCTTTATAAAAAAAAAACCTCCAAAACGATAACAGGTAGAACAGTGATTTTTGCAGCACAAACCCAGCACTAACCAAGCATACCACTTGCATGTCCGCGGCCTGTTGCAGAGGGGATGGGTGACCTTTTGACCTTTATTAAAAACCTTTAATATCTTGAAAACTATAACAGGTAGAATAGTGATTATTGCAGCATAAATGGGCACAAACCCAGCGCTAACCAACCATACGGGCCCTTTTCCACCAGCGCGTTTGCGCTGGCTGAATCGCAAAAACGCAAACCGCTAGCGATTTTACAATCGCTACGGTTTGCTTTTTAACATAGGAATCGCGGTAGGTCATTTCCACTACCGCGATTCGTTTTTGCCGGGAACGCGAACGCGCAGCGGAGCGATATTTGCCGCGATTTTGCTATGCAGTGCATAGCATAGCAAAATCGCGGCCGCGAACGTCGGGGAATCGCCGGTAATTGCGATTCAGCAATCGCTAGCGTTCAGCGTGAACGCTAGCGATTGCTAGTGGAAAAGGGCCCTACCAGTTCCATGTCTGTGCGTTGTTGTAGGGGGGCCGGGTGATGTCATCATGTGGGAATAAACAAATGCTATTAACTTTAAAACAAAAGCAGCACAAACCTTTATTTTTGCGGCAGAACAAACACAGCACTAACCAAACATGATGGAATCTTTATTTGCACTGATTGTAGGGTTATGTAGGGATTTGGATTTTCGAGCAAAAATGCCATAGAAAGTTAGTTTTGTTATTTTTCTCATTTTTCTCATTTTTTTTTTTTTTGTTTCAGTAAAATTCCGACACTTCACAGTTTTGCAGTAAAAATATCATTTTTTTTCTGCGTTTTTGTGCTTTTTTCGCAAATCATCAAGATAAAATACTGATTTTTTTGCATTGTCATGGAAAACATGAAAATGCGAAGATACAAGCTATTTTCTCAAAAATGTTCTCAAAAGCGAAAATAGCATTTTCGATGTGAAAATTACTTTGGTGAAAATCTGCAAGCGACACTGATTGTCACAGCAACGAGATAAAAACAAGGAACACCAAGAGCCCCAATAGTGTAATATGTGCTGGTAAATGGTTACTAGATAGAGTAAATATTAATACTCACAAACCAGGGTTACCATTAGGCAACCACTGTAAAGGCAGGTGGGGAGATTTTCCTGACCCCACTCAGGAATAAGAAGTCGCTCTCTGTAGATGAGAAAAAGGGGGTTCAACCCTCCACCCAGTAGAAGAGCCAGGCACCTCTGACCACATATGCTATTGCTCCGTTGTTATTGCCTGATGAAGCGGGATCAATCCTGCGAAACGCGTTGCATATTTGGAGTTCATAAATATAATATATTGACTGTGTTTACTACAGTGGTTGTGTGTCTACTTGGAGGAGGTAAGTCCACCACTTCCTCCTCTATTTACCAAGAATTTGGTTTTTAAGCTCATTTAGCTTCCTTTTATCCTTTTGGCGCCTCTGTTCTCCTGCATAATGTGATTGTCACAGCAGCTTATTACAAGCGTTCCTCCTCATACCGTATATATAGGAATTATACAGAAACACATCCATACTCGGCTTATAATTAGTTTAATTAAACCAGTCATTAAATTCCATACATTTTTATAGTAACTTTGATTGTATTTTCTTGTCCATGTTTGAGTAGCTGCTCTCTGAGGGGGATGCACAGTGTGGCGTTTTATCACATTTGTTGTGATATTTACTTGCATTGATACCCTTAGTAACCTTTTTTTTTTTTCTTTCTTACAGCGCCACCTTATTATCTTGTGCGTGTGGAAGAGTCTCTCTGTACGGTTGCAGTAACAAATCACCTATGGTACCCATACATGGTACAATTTTTTCATCCAATCTTACCAATGCTATGTAGTATAAGGGAACTGCCTAAATTATCCTTTCAGTATATTTACTTAATTTACTCTTATACTACATAGAAATGGTAAGATTGTATGAAAAAATTGTACCATGTATGGCCACTATAACGGTGGCCATACACCATTCAACTTGCTGGCCGATCGACCATGTGATTCGGAATCGGATGAAAATCGGTGCCGCCAAGAGCATGTCCAGTCGACAATGTGACGGATTTCGTGCTGAAATTGGCCACATTAATCAATCAGTGCGAGATGTAGGGCCGACTTGCTCGATCGGGTGTGCAGCGGTAATGGCGACCAATATCGTGACGAGTGATGAATGCGAGGAGACCCCCAACGCTGCCCCCGTAATGTTTAATGTCCCCCCCTGTGCCCAGTGCTCTATGCACCACCTGCCCGCTGCTTGTCCGTTGCTGGCCCCGGGCGCAGTCCTCGCTCCATGCACGTGCCCCACTGCAGAGTAACGGCGCCGGCAGCCACGTGTCAGCAACGGGCAAGCAGCAGACAGGCTGCATAGAGTACTGGGGGGTCTCATCACACATCGGGGGGACTGTGAGGTGGTGGATGTGGTGCACAGGGCTAATTCCGGATACATTTCAGCATGAAACTGACTGGGAATCTCCCTGCGGTCTATGGGCAGCTGACAGATCACTCTCTATTTGATTAGAGAGAGATCTGTCTCTTGGTGGAATCTGCCCATCTTCACTAGATGTATGGCTGCCAGTACACGAGTAGACAGCCTGGACTTATAGACTGGTTACCGGACTCTATTGTTCTTTATAGAGCTATCATTCCTACCTTGCAGCAATGCCAGGACTTCCTCTTACTCAAAGCTTGCCAGGCGAGATGCTATAACTGACTTCCCATGCCAATGTACACTAACTGGAGTCAGTCACACCCAGTACCAAAGAGTTCATCAAAGGGAACCTGAAATCTCTCAAAATACAGGTTTTTATTTTAAAAATCTCTTTAACATCAATGTCCTAACTGAAAAGCTGCATCCCCGCGGCTGAAAACTAGCTAAATCACCCCAAACTCCCCAGCAGAGGCAGAGCTCTGGGCTGTAGCTCCGCCTCTACATGCATCAATCAGCACGCATCTCCTCCTCTCCCCACCCCTCTCAATGAAAGAAGACTGAGAGCGGTGGGCGGTGGCGATCCGCACAGATGGATGCGTGTAGAGGCGGAGCTACAGCCCGAAGCTCTGCCTCTTCAGGGCAGCACTCCTCGCAATGTGCCCCGGGGAGTTTGGGGTGATTTAGTTAGTGTGCAGCCGCGGGGATGCAGCATTTCAGTTAGGGCATTGATGTTAAAGAGATTTTTAAAATAAAGACCTGTATTTTGAGAGACTTCACTCTCTCTTTAAAGGGAACCTGAAGTGAATTTGCTTTTAAACAATATTAGTTGCCTGACAGCCCTGTTGATCTCTTTTGCTGCAGTAGTGTCTGAATCACACACCTGAAACAAGCATGCAGCTAATCCAGTCACACTTCAGTCACCTGATCTGCTCCATGCTTGTTCAGGGGTTATGGCTAAAGGTATTAGAGGCTGAGGATCAGCAGGACAGCCAGGCAACTGGTACTGTTTAAAGTGGGATGAAACTGTTCCTCCCACAGCAAACATTACCTAAACAACAGGCTTATATCATTGTATAAACTCTTCAAAAGGAGGAGCAGATTCAATTACCTTCTGGTCACAGTGTCCTGATCTTACCTGAAATAGGAAGCTTTCTGTTATTTGCATGCTGAGATAAGCTCGTTACTGTAGCTAAAGAAAAAAAAAACTTCCCACAATCCTGTTGGCCCTGTACAGTTCAGCACAGTTCATCAAAGGCACACAGACCAAAATTAGGGGACACTAACTATTTTTAGGATTTTTTTTTTCATTTCTGGATGTTACAACTCCCTTTAAATGGAGATAAATACGACATCCTCCATAACCCCTTCATTTCAGGGGTGATTTAACAAGCAGCTGCTGGGTGTAATTGGCTCCGTTTCAGAGTGGAGTGGAATATTCAATGAAACATGAAGCTCATCTGTACTCTCCGGGATCAGCAGAAAGCAGAAGAGTTTCATAGAGATATGAATACCTGAATAGGCAATTACAAAATCATATATATATAAAAAAATCAAATACTTTGTTCTAAGGAATACATGAAACAAAACTTAGGAAAGGACCCTGTGCCTACCTATAGTATTATTACCCCAAAAAGTCAGTGCAGAAAGTAAAATCTGAAGATATATCTACGTCTAGATAAACACAGAGTATTATGGTTACATCCACAGAATGTTGGACTGTGTGTGGAGAATGGTACAAATCTCGTTTTTCATCATTTATTTAGCATTGAAGTGCTCAATCATCATAATTCTACATCTTAGGGTTGTTTTCAGAAATTAGACACAGTAAGTTGTATGATAATTATAATTCCATCTACTGTATCATCTTATTCATTAAAGATTGGCCCAGTCACATTCTCCTCCATGATGTCACCAGCATCACATCTCTGTGTTCCCCCCAGAAACCGTCAAACAGCCTCTCCAGGTGTGGAGCACAGCATGGAGGGGCTCGGTGAAGGTGGCGGTGAAGGTGTGGAGGTGTCTGATTGGGTCACACATATCATAGAAGGAGATCTGTCCAGCCTCATAATCCAGATCTATCCTGACTCGCCTTATGGAGATCTTGTCCATAAATATGAGCATGAGCCTGTCGTGTATCACTGAGTGCTGCCTCATCCACTTGCGTAGCCCCCATGACTTTGCGTTGGTTCCAATCATTGACTGGTCTCCTATCCTATTCATACTGGGGTAACACATCCCGACGCTCCAGGACTCTGACCCACTGACGTCCACCTCCCAGGAATGCCGCCCTGAGGAGAAGCTCTGACTGCTCATCACCTGAGGCTCCTTCCAAAACCTCTGCAGAGTGATTGGGCGATTCTGACTGGCCAATGACCACGATGCTGTTTTCCCGTCATCTGATATGTGCAGCTTATCACTAGCTGTGCTTACATCCAGCAGTATGTCTGCAGGCTCCAGTCCAGACAGCGGCAGTTTACCCTCATTCTCAGGGTTAGAACAGTGTATGAGCTTCCTCACTGACTCCATTGGACGTTCTCCAATTAGCAGGACAATCAGATTCAGGAAAGTCTCTCGTGGCAGTAACAGGTCAGGATATGGATGGGGTTTCCTCCAAGGAAATGGGACATGTAAGACGTGTTCTGGATTTGCAGGTGTTTCTCCAGGGGACTTGCAGCTGATACAGAACTGGTCTTCTTCAGAGTTTGTTGAGTAGAAACAAATTTCTCTGCCGTGGCTCCAGCAGATTTTTTGTCCAGCAGAAGACCTATAATACTTCTTTAAGATTGGACTTTCTAGTTTCCCTCTTACATATGGTCGTTTTCACCAAAGGACAGAATGACGCTCACAGTTCTGCAGGAACTTTTTCTCATTTCATCCAAAGGGCGGAGCGGAGATAAACTCTTAATTTATAGCTATATAGATAATCCACACAAGTTAAACATTATGTTTGTAGGAATCTTTGGACTCAGACTGAGATATGGAACAAGGCCTGACCTGCATTCCATGTAAGGCTAATTATATAAATTGCCTTCCTCTCACAGTATGTACTGACATTATATTATGGAGATGAAAATTTCATTTTTCAGCCTGACCTGGCACCTGCTCACAGTTCCAAAACCACTGGTAAATAGTTTACTGACCATGGTATTACTGTGCTCAATTGGCCTGCCAACTCTCCTGACCTGAACCCCATAGAGAATCTGTGGGATATTGTGAAGAGAAAGTTGAGAGACGCAAGACCAAACACTCTGGATGAGCTTAAGGCCGCTATCGAAGCATCCTGGGCCTCCATAACACCTGAGCAGTGCCACAGGCTGATTGCCTCCATGCCACGCCGCATTGAAGCAGTCATTTCTGCAAAAGGATTCCCGACCAAGTATTGAGTGCATAACTGAACATAATTATTTGAAGGTTGACTTTCTTTTTGTTTTAAAAACACTTTTCTTTTATTGGTAATGCTAATTTTTTGAGATAGGAATTTTGGGTTTTCATGAGCTGTATGCCAAAATCATCAATATTAAAACAATAAAAGGCTTGGAACTACTTCAGTTGTGTGTAATGAATTTAAAATATATGAAAGTCTAATGTTTATCAGTACATTACAGAAAATAATGAACTTTATCACAATATGCTAATTTTTTGAGAAGGACCTGTATATGAGTTTCATTAGGAAAAAAAAAAAAACTGGCGCCTCTGCCACTCCCTACTGACCTCTGTTGCTCATCTCATTCACCTCTCCTCCCGCTCCTCTGATGCTGCTCCTCTCATCCACCTCTCCTCCCGCTCCTCTGATGCTGCTCCTCTCATCCACCTCTCCTCCCACTCCTCTGATGCTGCTCCTCTCATCCACCTCTCCTCCCGCTCCTCTGATGCTGCTCCACTCATCCACCTCTCCTCCCGCTCCTCTGATGCTGCTCCTCTCATCCACCTCTCCTCCCGCTCCTCTGATGCTGCTCCTCTCATCCACCTCTCCTCCCACTCCTCTGATGCTGCTCCTCTCATCCACCTCTTCTCCCGCTCCTCTGATGCTGCTCCTCTCATCCACCTCTCCTCCCGCTCCTCTGATGCTGCTCCTCTCATCCACCTCTCCGCCCGCTCCTCTGATGCTGCCCCTCTCTGCCAGTCTCTCCTCCCACTCCTCTGATGCTGCTCCTCTCATCCACCTCTCCTCCCGCTCCTCTGATGCTGCTCCTCTTATCCACCTCTCCTCCCGCTCCTCTGATGCTGCCCCTCTCATCCACCTCTCCTCCCACTCCTCTGATGCTGCTCCTCTCATCCACCTCTCCTCCCGTTCCTCTGATGCTGCTCCTCTCATTCACCTCTCCGCCCGCTCCTCTGATGCTGCCCCTCTCATTTACCTCTCCTCCCGCTCCTCTGATGCTGCTCCTCTCATCCACCTCTCCGCCCGCTCCTCTGATGCTGCCCCTCTCATCCACCTCTCCTCCCGCTCCTCTGATGCTGCCCATCTCACCCACCTCTCCACCCGCTCCTCTGATGCTGCTCCTCTCATTCACCTCTCCGCCCGCTCCTCTGATGCTGCTCCTCTCATTCACCTCTCCTCCCGCTCCTCTGATGCTGCTCCTCTCATTCACCTCTCCTCCCGCTCCTCTCATTCACCTCTCCTCCCGCTCCTCTGATGCTGCTCCTCTCATCCACCTCTCCTCCTGCTCCTCTGATGCTGCTCCTCTCATCCACCTCTCCTCCTGCTCCTCTGATGCTGCTCCTCTCTTCCACCTCTCCTCCCGCTCCTCTGATGCTGCCCCTCTCATCCACCTCTCCTCCCGCTCCTCTGATGCTGCCCCTCTCACCCACCTCTCCGCCTGCTCCTCTGATGCTGCTCCTCTCACTCACCTCTCCTCCCGCTCCTCTGATGCTGCCCCTCTCATCCACCTCTCCTCCCGCTCCTCTGATGCTGCCCATCTCACCCACCTCTCACTCAAAACACCGGCTCACTCAAAACACCCACCCTGTGATGTCACAACTTACCGTCACATTGCAGCAGAATACGTTGTTAAAGAGGAACTCCAGTGAAAATAATGTAATAAAAAGTGCTTCATATTTACAATAAGTATGTATAAATGATTTAGTCAGTGTTTGCCCATTGTAAAATCTTTTAAATCCCTGATTTACATTCTGACATTTATTACATGGTGACATTTTTACTGCTGGCAGGTGATGTTGCTGCTGCATGCTTTTTTGGCAGTTGGAAACAGCCGTAAACAGCTATTTCCCACAATGCATCTGCCAGGAGTACCACGGTCCTCAGAGTTTCTTGTGGGAGGGGTTTCACCACAATATCAGCCATACAGCGCCCCCTGATGGTCTGTTTGTGAAAAGGAATAGATTTCTCATGTAAAAGGGGGTATCAGCCACTGATTGGGATAAAGTTCAATTCTTGGTCGGAGTTTCTCTTTAATACAACAGATGATTTGGTGGCCGATCACCCATCAGATTTGATTATTGTAATCGGAATAAGATGAACATTTGTGCTGCCAAGTGCATGCCTGACTGATAATGCGACCAATTTCGGACTGGTGTCGGTTGCATGAATCAGGTGCGTGATTTAGGGATGAACCACTCCCCCCCCCCCCCCCCCCCCGGCGCTGTTCCTGCAATGTGTGTATGTAATGTACAGTATATGTGCTGTAATGTTCATGTACACATTACCTGTCCTGCGTCACGTTGTCCGTCCGTCCGTCCTCCGCCTCTCTTCTTATTACCTGCATTCATGATTCCGGAGCATAGCACATCGGCGCGTGACATCACACACATGCCACGCCCACAGATTGCCACCCGTGGTGGGAAACACATCGATCTCTCTCTGATCTAAAGCTGATCACAGAAAGACACAATTCCTCCACACACGGTACACTGATTTTCAATAGATTTCACCATAAAAATAATCCATCAAACCACATTGGGCTTGATTCACAAAGCGGTGCTAACTGTTAGCACACTTGTGAAAAGCCAGTTATCACGCCTAAAAATCCTTTGCACGCGACAGTACCGCATGCAAAGTTAAGGCCGGTGCGCACAAAAGTCGCATCGGTGCGACAAAAACAGCGCACCTGATGCGCCTATAAAGGCGCATTGGATGCGCCCTAAACATTGCATAGGTGCGACATTTAGGGCGCATCCAATGCGCTGTTATAGGAGCATCGGGTGTTCGCATGCACCGGCTTTTACGCATGCAAAGTTTTGTATGCCGTACTTTGCGCGCAATCTGATTTACTTTGATGCATGCTAAGTACTTAGCACCCTAGTTAGCACGCCCAAAGTCTTTAGGTGTGCTTACTAGCTTAGCACCGCTTTATGGATCAGGCCCATTGTCTTACTGTTCAATGCAATGCAACGCTACGGGCCCTCAATCTGCTGCTGCCGCCAAACCATCAATATTCGATCAGAGGGATTGAGTCTGTCGGGAATCGTGCAGGAATATCAATGTACTGTATGGCCTGCTGTAATTGTATAAAGAGCAAGGTGACTCATGAGATGAATCTGATAAGTAGGGATAATTCATGAGTTTTGTAGATCTACAGCAGTAAAGCAAGGTTCATTTCTGTTTACATAACTATCATTTCCATAGTAATCCTACTAATATAATAAATGGGAAAGTTCGGATATTTGGATGTTCGGATGTTTGAATATTTGGATTTTTGGCTGTTTGGATGTTTGTTACTCGATCACGCAAAAATGGCTGATCGGATTTGAATAAAATTTGGCACACACATAGTACATTACCTGGAATAAAGTATAGGATCTATATATATAATAGAGTAAGTGCCTCAACCTTCAAGCAAGAAGAAGAAGTACTTTGCATGATAAAATGTATGCGAGCTCAAACACCAAGTTTAAGGCTTCTTTTCCACGGACTGTTGAGCTTTGTACTCAGCAAGCAGTTACCAGGCAGTAGTAAGCAGTTACCAGGCAGCAGTAAGCAGTTACCAGGCAGCAGCAAGCTGTTAGCAGGCAGCAGTAAGCAGTTACCAAGCAGCAGCGAGCAGTTACCAGGCAGCAGCGAGCAGTTACCAGGCAGCAGCAAGCAGTTACCAGGCAGCAGCAAGCAGTTACCAGGCAGCAGCAAGCAGTTACCAGGCAGCAGCAAGCAGTTACCAGGCAGCGGCAAGCAGTTACCAGGCAGCGGCAAGCAGTTACCAGGCAGCGGCAAGCAGTTACCAGGCAGCAGTAAGCAGTTACCAGGCAGCAGTAAGCAGTTACCAGGCAGCAGCAAGCTGTTACCAGGCAGTAGTGCGCAGTTGTAAGAGTTTGAGAGGCATTTTACTGGCTATCAACTGTCCGTTGGAAAGAGGCCTACCCTAGCAAGTCTGGCTTTGCAAATCTGGCCTAATTGGCCATGCTCATGCAAATTTGCTTTTGCATGCCAAACTATGCAGGGTCAAAAAACCAATACCGCAAAGCGGTCGTCCTGCTACATGCCAATGATGAGCGAAAATGCAAAAATTTGTTCCGACAAATTTTTACCGAATTTTCACCTAATTTCGTTTTGACAGGCAAATTTTCCATCTAATTTTTTCGCGTTAATTTTCACCAAATGCCAGTCATTTTCGCGTTACTTGCGTATTATTGCGGACATTTTCCGCATAAGGGCATTAGCGTCCGCATTCAGAGAAGTTTCTTGCGCATTATTGCAGACATTTTTCCGTATAAACGTCCGCATAGACTGAATTTCCATGCGGATTATTGTGGACATTTTTCCGCATAAGGGCATAAGCATCCGTATACAATGAATTTTCGATGCTGGTCGAAAACGCAAATATTTCTGAAGATTTTCGTGAAAATTCGCCAAAAACGAAAATGGGATTTTCGATGCGAAAATGACTTAGGCGAAAATTCGCAAGCAACACTGCTACATGCTACATTAGCACTATCCAGGAGCGCCACAGGGAGGATTCCCAATGCCCCCTTTTTATACAACCGGGGGGGACCGCGGGGTCCCAGGCTCTCTCACTGCCTGGGAACCACAGCGGCATCCCCCGGAGGGGGAGGCTAAGTGGCGCAGGCGACCCCCCCCCCAAGCGTGGCCAGCACCGAGGAGAGCTGTCCGCACCCACCTCCCAATATTAAAAACAGGCACTTACCTTAACGTCCATTGTGTTCTGCTACATGCGCATTAACTTGGGGTCACCACATGAGAAAGGAGTGAAGCATGGGTCACCCCGAGCTTTAGGGCTCAGGGCTGGCTCACATACAACACTCGGGGGGAAGGACAAGCACAGATAACTAACTCCAGGGCTCACACCGCCGGAGCAAGCCATCCACCACCTGCCTCCAAATGATACAAACTGCAAAAAATGCTTTCCATGAGAAAATTAATGCACATGTAGCAAAACGCAATGGACGTTAAGGTAAGTGCCTGTTTTTAATATTGGGAGGTGGGTGCGGACGGCTCTCCCTGGCGCTGGCCACGCTTGGGGGGGTCACTTGCGCCACCCAGCCTCCCCCACCGGGTTGCCGCTGTGGTTCCCAGGCAGTGAGAGAGCCTGGGACCCCACGGTCCCCCAGGTTGTATAAAAAGGGGGGCATTGGGAATCCTCCCCGTGGCGCTCCTGGATAGTGCTAATGTAGCATGAACTAATTCCCGCAGGGTGACCGCTTTGCAGTATTGGTTTTTTGACCCTGCATAGTTTGGCATGCGAAAGCAAATGCATATTTGCATGAGCATTGCCTCATGAATAGCCAATTAGGCCAGATTTGGAAAGCCAGACTTGATAGGATTAAACTTGGTGTTTGAGCACGCATACATTTTCTAATGGAAAGCATAAAGGTGGGTACACATATCAGATAAAAGTCTTTGGAAAATGAAAGATCACAGACCAATGTTACCCCCTTCCATGTAGTATGAGAGCCATACCTACAAAGTCTATTCTATTGAGCTGAACTCCCCATCAGATAACATTTTTTGCAAGATGCTGCACACACAGATGCTGTACACATGCAACAGATCAGTTTCTGCAAAATACATTCATAGTCTATGATATCTGTATGTAATCGAGCCGCTGATGGCTCAATTGATAATTTCCGACGTGTCCGATACCCCGCCGGATCGATTCTGCGCTCGATACAGGCGGGCAGGACAAAAGAAGAAGCGAGTGGAAAATAAGAAAGCGGTCGCGGGGACGAGCGGGAATCGATCCGGGCGCCCGCAGGGACGAGCGGGAATCGAGCCAGCGGCTCGATTACACGGTAGAAAACGTACCATGTATGCCCAGCATAATACACACCTTGTTTGACGGACATTCATCTGCAGATCAGACAATCATCTGCAGATCCAAAGATCCATCCTGGTTGATCTGATCTGCAGATGATTGTCTGTTAAACAAGGTGTGTATGATGATCTGCAGATATAGACTATGAATGCATTTTGCAGGAACGGATCTTTGGCAGATACTGATCTGTTGAATGTGTACAGCATCTGTGTGTGCAGCATCTTGCAAAGATTTCTGTCTGATGGGGAGTTCAGCTCCATAGAATAGACTGTGTAGGTGTGGCTCTCATACTACATGGAAGGGGGTAAGATTTCTGTCTGATGGGGAGCGCAGCTCCATAGAATAGACTGTGTAGGTGTGGCTCTCATACTACATGGAAGGGGGTAAGATTTCTGTCTGATGGGGAGTGCAGCTCCATAGAATAGACTGTGTAGGTATGGCTCTCATACTACATGGAAGGGGGTAAGATTTCTGTCTGATGGGGAGTGCAGCTCCATAGAATAGACTGTGTAGGTGTGGCTCTCATACTACATGGAAGGGGTAAGATTTCTGTCTGATGGGGAGTGCAGCTCCATAGAATAGACTGTGTAGGTGTGGCTCTCATAATACATGGAAGGGGGTAAGATTTCTGTCTGATGGGGAGTGCAGCTCCATAGAATAGACTGTGTAGGCGTGGCTCTCATACTACATGGAAGGGGGTAAGATTTCTGTCTGATGGGGAGTGCAGCTCCATAGAATAGACTGTGTAGGTGTGGCTCTCATACTACATGGAAGGGGGTAAGATTTCTGTCTGATGGGGAGTGCAGTTCCATAGAATAGACTGTGTAGGTGTGGCTCTCATACTACATGGAAGGGGGTAAGATTTCTGTCTGATGGGGAGTGCAGCTCCATAGAATAGACTGTGTAGGTGTGGCTCTCATACTACATGAAGGGGGTAAGATTTCTGTCTGATGGGGAGTGCAGCTCCATAGAATAGACTGTGTAGGTGTGGCTCTCATACTACATGAAGGGGGTAAGATTTCTGTCTGATGGGGAGCTCAGCTCCATAGAATAGACTGTGTAGGTGTGGCTCTCATACTACATGAAGGGGGTAAGATTCCTGTCTGATGGGGAGCTCAGCTCCATAGAATAGACTGTGTAGGTATGGCTCTCATACTACATGGAAGGGGGTAAGATCTCTGTCTGATGGGGAGCGCAGCTCCATAGAATAGACTGTGTAGGTGTGGCTCTCATACTACATGGAAGGGGGTAAGATTTCTGTCTGATGGGGAGCGCAGCTCCATAGAATAGACTGTGTAGGTGTGGCTCTCATACTACATGGAAGGGGGTAAGATTTCTGTCTGATGGGGAGTGCAGCTCCATAGAATAGACTGTGTAGGTGTGGCTCTCATACTACATGGAAGGGGGTACGATTTCTGTCTGATGGGGAGTGCAGCTCCATAGAATAGACTGTGTAGGTGTGGCTCTCATACTACATGGAAGGGGGTAAGATTTCTGTCTGATGGGGAGTTCAGCTCCATAGAATAGACTGTGTAGGTGTGGCTCTCATACTACATGGAAGGGGGTAAGATTTCTGTCTGGTGGGGAGTGCAGCTCCATAGAATAGACTGTGTAGGTATGGCTCTCATACTACATGGAAGGGGGTAAGATTTCTGTCTGGTGGGGAGTGCAGCTCCATAGAATAGACTGTGTAGGTATGGCTCTCATACTACATGGAAGGGGGTAAGATTTCTGTCTGATGGGGAGTGCAGCTCCATAGAATAGACTGTGTAGGTGTGGCTCTCATACTACATGGAAGGGGGTAAGATTTCTGTCTGATGGGGAGATCAGCTCCATAGAATAGACTGTGTAGGTGTGGCTCTCATACTACATGGAAGGGGGTAAGATTTCTGTCTGATGGGGAGTTCAGCTCCATAGAATAGACTGTGTAGGTGTGGCTCTCATACTACATGGAAGGGGGTAAGATTTCTGTCTGATGGGGAGTGCAGCTCCATAGAATAGACTGTGTAGAGTATGGCTCTCATACTACATGGAAGGTGGTAAGATTTCTGTCTGATGGGGAGTGCAGCTCCATAGAATAGACTGTGTAGGTATGGCTCTCATACTACATGGAAGGGGGTAAGATTTCTGTCTGATGGGGAGTTCAGCTCCATAGAATAGACTGTGTAGGTGTGGCTCTCATACTACATGGAAGGGGGTAAGATTTCTGTCTGATGGGGAGTGCAGCTCCATAGAATAGACTGTGTAGGTGTGGCTCTCATACTACATGGAAGGGGGTAAGATTTCTGTCTGATGGGGAGTGCAGCTCCATAGAATAGACTGTGTAGGTGTGGCTCTCATACTACATGGAAGGTGGTAAGATTTCTGTCTGATGGGGAGTGCAGCTCCATAGAATAGACTGTGTAGGTGTGGCTCTCATACTACATGGAAGGGGGTAAGATTTCTGTCTGATGGGGAATGCAGCTCCATAGAATAGACTGTGTAGGTGTGGCTCTCATACTACATGGAAGGGGGTAAGATTTCTGTCTGATGGGGAGTGCAGCTCCATAGCATAGACTGTGTAGGTATGGCTCTCATACTACATGGAAGGGGGTAAAATTGGTCTGTGATCTTTCATTTTCCAAAGACTTTTATCTGATGTGTGTACCCACCTTTATTCTTCTTGCTTCAAGGTTGAGGCACGTACTCTATTAGATAGATAGAAGATGCGGCGTATGCTACGTCGCGGGACGGCTAGTACTTTTTATTCCCATAACCAAAAAGGGGGCGGAGACAAATACAAATTTCACTGGAAAATGTAAACTGCAGCCATTCTTACACTGTTAATGGTAGGGTTCTCACACTTTGCACAGTTGGTCGCTGGGTGACTGGGATTAATATTCAGAAAGGTGGGTGGAGTCTATAAAAGCCAATCAAAATTAACCTATTGATTTTCAAGGGGAATATATACATTGCTGCCATTCTTCCACTGTTAATTGGAACAAGCCTCAAACCTGGTACAGTTGATCATTGGGTGACTGGGGTTCAATTTGAGAAAGGGGGTGGAGCCACAAACAGCGAATTAGATTTGTTTCATTCCAATGCAAATTATTGATGCCAAACACCGCAAAGCTCACAAACTTGGTAATTGAGTAATTGATTAATTGTGTGTTAGGGTTAGGAAAGTGGGCACAGCCAACACCAGCCAAATACATAAGCGGGCAACACGGGGTCATAAGTGGGCGGAGACAAATACAAATTTTACTGGGAAAATGTATACTGCAGCCATTCTTACACTGTTATTGGTAGGGTTCTCAAACTTTACACAGTTGGTTACTGGGTGACTGGGATTAATATTCAGAAAAGTGGGTGGAGTCTATAAAAGCCAATCAAAATTAACCTATTGATTTTCAAGGGGAATATTTACATTGCTGCCATTCTTGCACTGTTAATGGCACAAGCCTCAAACCTGGTACAGTTGATCATTGGGTGACTGGGGTTTAAATTTATAAAAGGGGGTGGAGCCACAAACAGCCAATATGATTTGTTTCATTTTAATGCAGGTTATTGATGCCAAAGACCAAAAAGCTCACAAACTTGGTCATTGAGTAATTGATTAATTAGGTGGTAGGGTTAGGAAAAGTGGGCGCAGCCAGCACCTGCAAAATATATAATCGGGCAATACCGGGTCATCAGTAGGCGGAGACAAATGCAAATTTCACTGAGAAAATGTAAACTGCAGCAATTCTTACACTATTAATGGTAGGGTTCTCAAACTTTGCACCAATTGGTCACTGGGTGACTGAGATTAATATTCAGAGAAGTGGGTGGAGCCTAGAGATGAGCCGAAATTTTCGAAATTTCGAACTGCTTTTATTACGAATGCGAAATTTAACATTACGACCCAAATTCGTAATTAATTTTCAAATCGTAATTTACAATTTCGTAATCGAAATTTCACTCCCGTAATGACGAATTTCGTGTCTCCAACCGAAATTTTACTTTTTCAGGTTTGTAAGGGTTTCTATCCCTCTAGATGCCTAAAATGCACAGCCAGCCAGTCTCTCTCTCTCTCTCTCTCTCTCTCTCTCTCTCTCTCTCTCTCTCTCTCTCTCTCTCTCTCTCTCTCTCTCTCTCTCTCTCTCTCTCTCTCTCTCTCTCTCTCTCTCTCTCTCTCTCTCTCTCTCTCTCTCTCTCTCTCTCTCTCTCTCCAGAGATCTGTAGTATTTCAAAACCATACTCACATTCATGACATGTCCAGGGATCAAACCCAGGCCAACCACATGGAAGACAGCTATGCTCACCACCATACCACCAAACACACACTAAATAGACTGCTAACCTAAATCTTACTTGTAGACAGTCATATGAGACACATGCTGGGTGCAGGGCTTTGTGATTGGACCATGGACCATGCGATAGAGTGAGGTGCAAAAATGAAATCATGCCTAGCAGAGGATGGTTTCACAATGCTAAATGCTAGGCTGGCTGTGGTGCAATTGGTTAGTGCGTCTGGCTGGTAACAGCAAGGTTACAGGTTCGATTCCATCCAGGCATGTCTTTTCCTTTTGCGTTCAACAGTTGTCCAAACAGAGCCAACAGAGCCCCAGATAGCCATGTAGAGTTAGGTCACAGCTAGCCTGGCTGTGGTGCAATTGGTTAGTGTGTCTGGCTGGTAACAGCAAGGTTACAGGTTCGATTCCATCCAGGCATGTCTTTTCCTTTTGAGTTCAACAGTTGTCCAAACACCGAGCACAAAGTTTTGCATGCGTAAAGTTTTACGCACGCAAAATACCCCATGGGGTTCAATGGCGCAGCGCGCGCACGCAAAAGGAAAAGACATGCCTGGATGGAATCAAACCTGTAACCTTGCTGTTACCAGCCAGACACACTAACCAATTGCACCACAGCCAGGCTAGCTGTGACCTAACTCTACATGGCTATCTGGGGCTCTGTTGGCTCTGTTTGGACAACTGTTGAACGCAAAAGGAAAAGACATGCCTGGATGGAATCGAACCTGTAACCTTGCTGTTACCAGCCAGACACACTAACCAATTGCACCACAGCCAGGCTAGCTGTGACCTAACTCTACATGGCTATCTGGGGCTCTGTTGGCTCTGTTTGGACAACTGTTGAACGCAAAAGGAAAAGACATGCCTGGATGGAATCGAACCTGTAACCTTGCTGTTACCAGCCAGACACACTAACCAATTGCACCACAGCCAGCCTAGCATTTAGCACTGTGAAACCATCCTCTGCTAGGCATGATTTCATTTTTGCACCTCACTCTATCGCATGGTCCAATCACAAAGCCCTGCACCCAGCATGTGTCTCATATGACTGTCTACAAGTAAGATTTAGGTTAGCAGTCTATTTAGTGTGTGTTTGGTGGTATGGTGGTGAGCATAGCTGTCTTCCATGTGGTTGGCCTGGGTTTGATCCCTGGACATGTCATGAATGTGAGTATGGTTTTGAAATACTACAAATGAGAGAGAGAGAGAGAGAGAGAGAGAGAGAGAGAGAGAGAGAGAGAGAGAGAGAGAGAGAGAGAGAGAGAGAGAAGGAGGAGGAGGTTGGTTATTCATTTTAGGCATCTAGAGGGATAGAAACCTTTGCAAACTTTAAAATACTAAATTTCGTAATCGTAATTACGAAAATTTGCGTAATTTGCGAAAATTACGAAATTTCGATTACTGCTAAAATCGTAATTGTAGTAATTTCGCGAAATTTCGGAAATTCGTAATTAGGTCATTACGCTCATCCCTAGTGGAGCCTACAAAAGCCAATCAAAATTAACGTATTGATTTTCAAGGGGAATATGTAATTTTTACCATTCTTGCACTGTTAATGGCACAAGCCTTAAACCTGGTACAGTTGGTCATTGGGTGACTGGGGTTCAAATTCAGACAAAGGGGTGGAGCCTCAAACAGCCAATCAGATTTGTTTAATCTCAATGCAAATTGTTGATGCCAAACACCGCAAAGCTCACAAACTTGGTTTTTGAGTAATTGTGTGTTAGGGTTAGAAATAGTAGGCGGGACCAACACCAGCCAAATACATACCTGAACAATGTTAGGAAATAAGTGGGTGGAGAAAAATACAAATTTCATTGCGCAAATGTAAACTGCAGCCATTCTTACACTGTTAATGACAGGGTTCTCAAACTTTGCACAGTTGGTCACTGGGTGTCTGGGATAATATTCAGAAAAGTAGGTGGAGCCTATAAAAGCCAATCAAAATCTACCTATTGATTTTCAAGGGGAATATATAATTGCTTGCTGCCATTCTTGCACTGTTAATAATAATAATAATAATATAATAATAATCTTCTGAACATTTGTATAGCGCTTTTCTCCTGTCGGACTCAAAGCGCTCAAGAGCTGCAGCCACTGGGACGCGCTCAAGAGGCCACCCTGCAGTGTTAGGGAGTCTTGCCTTGAACTCCTTACTGAATAGATACTTGACCTAGCCAGGATTTGAACCCTGGTCTCCCATGTCAAAGGCAGAGCCCTTAACCAGTACACTATCCAGCCACCGTTAATCACCTGTACCTGGTACAGTTGGCCATTGGGTGATTGGGGTTCAAATTCAGAAAAGGGGTGGAGCCACATCCAATCAGATTAATTTTATTTCATTGCAAATTATTGATGCCAAAGACCACAAAGCTCACATACTTGGTCATTAAGTAATTGTGTGTTAGGGTTAGGAAAAGTGGGCAGAGCCAACACTAGCCAATACATACCCGGGCAACGCCGGGTGTCCAGCTAGTATCCTACTAATATAATAAATGGGAAAGTTTGGATGTTTGGATGTTTGGCAAAAATGGCTGAATGGATTTGAATGAAATTTGGCACACACATAGTACATTACCTGGAATAAAGTATAGGATACTTTTTATTCCCATAACCAAAAAGGGGGCGGAGACAAATACAAATTTCACTGGAAAATGTAAACTGCAGCCATTCTTACACTGTTAATGGCAGGGTTCTCAAACTTTGCACAGTTGGTCGTTGGGTGACTGGGATTAATATTCAGAAAGGTGGGTGGAGCCTACAAAAGCCAATCATAATTCACCTAATGATTTTCAAGGGGAATATTTACATTGCTGCCATTCTTGCACTGTTAACGGAACAAGCCTCAAACCTGGTACAGTTGATCATTGGGTGACTGGGGTTCAATTTGAGAAAGGGGGGTGGAGCCACAAACAGCCAATTAGATTTGTTTAATTCCAATGCAAATTATTGATGCCAAATACAGCAAAGCTCACAAACTTGGTAATTGAGTAATTGATTAATTGTGTGTGAGGGTTAGAAAAGTGGGCACAGCCAACACCAGCCAAATACATAAGCGGGCAATGCGGGGTCATAAGTGGGCGGAGACAAATACAAATTTTACTGGGAAAATGTAAACTGCAGCCATTCTTACACTGTTAATGGCAGGGTTCTCAAACTTTGCACAGTTGGTTACTGGGTGACTGGGATTAATATTCAGAAAAGTGGGTGGAGCCTACAAAAGCCAGTCAAAAATTACCTATTGATTTTCAAGGGGAATATGTAATTACTGCCATTCTTGCACTGTTAATGGCACAAGCCTTAAACCTGGTACAGTTGGTCATTGGGTGACTGGGGTTCAAATTTACACAAAGGGGTGGAGCCACAAACAGCGAACAGGGTTCAAGTAACAATTGGGCCCTAGGGAAAAATTAGCCTGGGGGCCCCCTAACAGACACCCTGCAAACCAAAATGTGTCATTAGAAGCCCTTTGTTGCAGCCAAATTTCCCTCTTGGGCCTCTGAGCTGGCTGCTGACCCTCCCAGACTCACCTCCCAACTTAACAGACTCTGCAGAGTCCCTGGGGAGCAACAGTTAAGATGGGGGAGGGACAACTTGGGGGCCCCTACAAGCTCTGGGGCCCTGGGGCAATTGCCAATTTTTTCCTTTGGTAGCTCCCGCCCTGACAGCGAATCAGATTTGTTTAATCTCAATGCAAATTATTGATGCCAAAGACCGCAAAGTGCACAAAGTTGGTCATTGAGTAAATATGTGTGAGGGTTAGAAAAAGTAGGCGGAGCCAACACCAGCCAAATACATAATCGGGCAATTCGGGGTCATAAGTGGGCAGAGACAAATACAAATTTTACTGGGAAAATGTAAACTGCAGCCATTCTTACACTGTTAATGGCAGGGTTCTCAAACTTTGCACAGTTGGTTACTGGGTGACTGGGATTAATATTCAGAAAGGTGGGTGGAGCCTGCAAAAGCCAATCAAAATCCACCTATTAATCTTTAAGGGGAATATTTAATTGCTGCCATTCTTGCACTGTTAATTGCACAAGCCTCTTGCACTGTTAATCACCTGTACCTGGTACACTTGGCCATTGGGTGATTGGGCTTCAAATTCAGAAAAGGGGTGGAGCCACATCCAATCAGATTAATTTTATTTCATTGCAAATTATTGATGCCAAAGACCGCAAAGCTCACATACTTGGTCATTAAGTAATTGTGTGTTAGGGTTAGGAAAAGTGGGCAGAGCCAACACCAACCAAATACATACCCGGGCAACGCCGGGCGTCCAGCTAGTGTATTTATATATTAGTACAGCGTTGCACACACAAGAAGGTAAATTAAGGAATAAATCAATGGATTGTCCCTGTGGACTGATTGGACTAGGAAGGAAAGGTCGGTTAGCTCTCCAGCTTCTCAATGAGCATCATTTATTCTCCAATCACATGTCACACGCTAAGGATAACAGCTGTTTCGGGGCCACTCAGGGTCCCCATTGTTTTTCTGCACTGTTCTGACGAAGGGGAACCTGAGTGGCCCCGAAACAATTGTTAACCTTAGCGTGTGACGTGATTGGAGAATAAATGATGTTCATTGAGAAGCTGGAGTGCTCACCGACCTTTTCTACTACTGGAACTTTGATGCGATGTTGCTTAGCAACCATGGTAACGCCCTGAAGTCACACGGAAAAGTCAGTCCTCACACCGTTCTGAACTAGGAAGGGGAGAAGAATGAGATTACAATTTTTGTTTTAAACGTTTATTGCACATTTGCTCAATAATCAGCATCAGACACATTTCCAGGGAACATCCTCCAGATCTCACGTTATCGCTGGACACAACACGTGCCTGGTAATTATATCAGCCAATCGGTTACAATTTGGTGCCCACGTGCTATTTTGTATTTTTAATAGAAGATAACATGTTACAATTATTTTTTTATTAAAAAAAAAAAGAATCAGATGAGAATATATTAAAATGAAGGGCCCTCCCAATTAATTTTCAATCATTTTATCGATTCGATAACAAGGCCCACAAGCAGGAGCAGTAGCATAGTGTAAAGCCTGGAACACACATACAATTTTGATTGGCCGATTTTTATCTCTTCATGCAGTATGAAAGCTTACCTACACGATCTGCCAATCACTGACCAATGTTACCCCCTCCATGTAGTATGAGGTCCAACAGATATTAAATACTATGAGCAGATTGTGTAGACAAACCCTCATACTACATGGAGGAGGTACAATTGGTCAATGAGTGGCCAATTCTAATTGAAGGTGTGTACCGGGGTTATGGTGTATGTTCTCTGCAGAGGATACTAGCGAGCCTATGAAAGTCTGTACCAGTCTTTAAGGTGCCCATTAATAAAACAAATCTTGACTGAACAATCTTAAGGTGGGTACACACGCCAGATAAAAGTCTTTGGAAAATGAAAGATCACAGACCAATTTTACCCCCTTCCATGTAGTATGAGAGCCACACCTACACAGTCTATTCTATGGAGCTGCACTCCCCATCAGACAGAAATCTTACCCCCTTCCATGTAGTATGAGAGCCACACCTACACAGTCTATTCTATGGAGCTGCACTCCCCATCAGACAGAGATCTTACCCCCTTCCATGTAGTATGAGAGCCACACCTACACAGTCTATTCTATGGAGCTGCACTCCCCATCAGATAGAAATCTTACCCCCTTCCATGTAGTATGAGAGCCACACCTACACAGTCTATTCTATGGAGCTGCACTCCCCATCAGACAGAAATCTTACCCCCTTCCATGTAGTATGAGAGCCACACCTACACAGTCTATTCTATGGAGCTGCACTCCCCATCAGACAGAGATCTTACCCCCTTCCATGTAGTATGAGAGCCACACCTACACAGTCTATTCTATGGAGCTGAACTCTCCATCAGACAGAAATCTTACCCCCTTCCATGTAGTATGAGAGCCACACCTACACAGTCTATTCTATGGAGCTGCACTCCCCATCAGACAGAGATCTTACCCCCTTCCATGTAGTATGAGAGCCACACCTACACAGTCTATTCTATGGAGCTGCACTCCCCATCAGATAGAAATCTTACCCCCTTCCATGTAGTATGAGAGCCACACCTACACAGTCTATTCTATGGAGCTGCACTCCCCATCAGACAGAAATCTTACCCCCTTCCATGTAGTATGAGAGCCACACCTACACAGTCTATTCTATGGAGCTGAACTCTCCATCAGACAGAAATCTTACCCCCTTCCATGTAGTATGAGAGCCACACCTACACAGTCTATTCTATGGAGCTGCACTCCCCATCAGATAGAAATCTTACCCCCTTCCATGTAGTATGAGAGCCATACTCTACACAGTCTATTCTATGGAGCTGCACTCCCCATCAGACAGAAATCTTACCCCCTTCCATGTAGTATGAGAGCCACACCTACACAGTCTATTCTATGGAGCTGCACTCCCCATCAGATAGAAATCTTACCCCCTTCCATGTAGTATGAGAGCCACACCTACACAGTCTATTCTATGGAGCTGCACTCCCCATCAGACAGAAATCTTACCCCCTTCCATGTAGTATGAGAGCCACACCTACACAGTCTATTCTATGGAGCTGCACTCCCCATCAGACAGAAATCTTACCCCTTCCATGTAGTATGAGAGCCACACCTACACAGTCTATTCTATGGAGCTGCACTCCCCATCAGACAGAAATCTTACCCCTTCCATGTAGTATGAGAGCCACACCTACACAGTCTATTCTATGGAGCTGCACTCCCCATCAGACAGAAATCTTACCCCCTTCCATGTAGTATGAGAGCCACACCTACACAGTCTATTCTATGGAGCTGCACTCCCCATCAGACAGAAATCTTACCACCCTTCCATGTAGTATGAGAGCCACACCTACACAGTCTATTCTATGGAGCTGCACTCCCCCTCAGACAGAAATCTTACCCCCTCCCATGTAGTATGAGAGCCACACCTACACAGTCTATTCTATGGAGCTGCACTCCCCATCAGACAGAAATCTTACCCCCTTCCATGTAGTATGAGAGCCATACCTACACAGTCTATTCTATGGAGCTGCACTCCCCATCAGACAGAAATCTTACCCCCTTCCATGTAGTATGAGAGCCATACTCTACACAGTCTATTCTATGGAGCTGCACTCCCCATCAGACAGAAATCTTACCCCCTTCCATGTAGTATGAGAGCCACACCTACACAGTCTATTCTATGGAGCTGCACTCCCCATCAGACAGAAATCTTACCCCCTTCCATGTAGTATGAGAGCCACACCTACACAGTCTATTCTATGGAGCTGAACTCCCCATCAGACAGAAATCTTACCCCCTTCCATGTAGTATGAGAGCCACACCTACACAGTCTATTCTATGGAGCTGCACTCCCCATCAGATAGAAATCTTACCCCCTTCCATGTAGTATGAGAGCCACACCTACACAGTCTATTCTATGGAGCTGCACTCCCCATCAGAAAAAAATCTTACCCCCTTCCATGTAGTATGAGAGCCACACCTACACAGTCTATTCTATGGAGCTGCACTCCCCATCAGACAGAAATCTTACCCCCTTCCATGTAGTATGAGAGCCACACCTACACAGTCTATTCTATGGAGCTGAACTCCCCATCAGATAGAAATCTTACCCCCTTCCATGTAGTATGAGAGCCACACCTACACAGTCTATTCTATGGAGCTGCACTCCCCATCAGACAGAAATCTTACCCCCTTCCATGTAGTATGAGAGCCACACCTACACAGTCTATTCTATGGAGCTGCACTCCCCATCAGACAGAAATCTTACCCCCTTCCATGTAGTATGAGAGCCATACCTACACAGTCTATTCTATGGAGCTGCACCCCCCATCAGACAGAAATCTTACCCCCTTCCATGTAGTATGAGAGCCACACCTACACAGTCTATTCTATGGGGCTGCACTCCCCATCAGACAGAACTCTTACCCCCTTCCATGTAGTATGAGAGCCATACTCTACACAGTCTATTCTATGGAGCTGAACTCCCCATCAGACAGAAATCTTACCCCCTTCCATGTAGTATGAGAGCCACACCTACACAGTCTATTCTATGGAGCTGCACCCCCCATCAGACACAAATCTTACCCCCTTCCATGTAGTATGAGAGCCACACCTACACAGTCTATTCTATGGAGCTGCACTCCCCATCAGACAGAAATCTTACCCCCTTCCATGTAGTATGAGAGCCATACTCTACACAGTCTATTCTATGGAGCTGAACTCCCCATCAGACAGAAATCTTACCCCCTTCCATGTAGTATGAGAGCCACACCTACACAGTCTATTCTATGGAGCTGCACTCCCCATCAGACAGAAATCTTACCCCCTTCCATGTAGTATGAGAGCCATACTCTACACAGTCTATTCTATGGAGCTGAACTCCCCATCAGACAGAAATCTTACCCCCTTCCATGTAGTATGAGAGCCACACCTACACAGTCTATTCTATGGAGCTGAACTCCCCATCAGACAGAAATCTTACCACCCTCCATGTAGTATGAGAGCCATACCTACACAGTCTATTCTATAGAGCTGCACTCCCCATCAGACAGAAATCTTACCACCCTCCATGTAGTATGAGAGCCACACCTACACAGTCTATTCTATGGAGCTGAACTCCCCATCAGACAGAAATCTTACCCCCTTCCATGTAGTATGAGAGCCACACCTACACAGTCTATTCTATGGAGCTGAACTCCCCATCAGACAGAAATCTTTGCAAGATGCTGCACACACAGATGCTATAATCAGATTGTGCATGTGGTCTCTCAAACTACATAGAAATGGTAAAATTGGCCAATCCAAATTGGATGCGTGTATCAGGCTTTAAGGGTGCAAACACACATCCAATTTTGATTGGCCAGTGATTGGTCAATATAACCACCTCCATGTAGTATGAGAGCTTACCTGCACCATCTGTCCATAATATTCAAAATCTATTGGCTCTCATACTACATGGAGCGGGTAAAATTGACCAATCACTGGCCAATCAAAATTGGATGTGTATATGCACCCTCAAGGTGCCCATCAATGAACAATCTAACCAAATGTATGGGTGCATAAGCGTATCCAATTTTGATTGACCAATCACTGACCGATTTTACCTCCTCTATGTAGTATGAGGGGTGGCAGGTTTTGAATACTATGAGCAGATTGTGTAGGTGAATCCTCATACTACATGGAGGAGGTAAGATTCCCCAGTCATTGACCAATTAAAATTGCATGTGTGTATGCATTATATGTAGTAGAAGGGTAAACAGAGTGAATAATCAGTATAAGATCTGATATCTGCTGTATTGTGACCTAATATTGACTGATGCAAGTAAAAGTGCCTACACACATTAGATACAAGTCAGCTGAAACAGCCAATAATGACCGCTTCAGCCCGCCGATTGTTTACTTATCTAGTGTGTGTACAGCGCCCACCTAATGTCACTCATGGATCCCGCGTGTTGCATCCTTATCGGCCCCCGAATCCACAAGCCGCCTTATCATAATGTTATTTCTGCTCTAACAGCTCACAGGAAGCTGCTCTGTCGTGTGCCAAACCGCGTCCCTCCGCCCCTCTCCATAGCAACAGAATGCATTGCATCTGTGCAGCATCTGATTGTCACCGGAGGGATTGTTTCCCAATCACCGGACAATAATCTTATGTGTGTACTTAGTTTTCTGGTGCATACACATCTCATTTTGATACCACTCAGGGGCGGATTTGTACTCTCTACTGCCCAAGGCCACTGTCACCAGGTGCCCCCCTTCAATATAGGTAGCGAGATGACCCCTTCCCTCCAGTATAGGTAGCGAGATGACCCCTCCCACTTCCCTCCAGTATAGGTAGCCAGATGACCCCTCCCACTTCCCTCCAGTATAGGTAGCCAGATGACTCCCTTAATCCCTCCTTTCACCCCCCCCTCCCAATCAGTATAGGTAGCCAGCTCGCCTTCACACCGCAGCAGCCATCAGTGTCACTCATTTCTCCACTTGTCCCCACTGCAGAAGCTTCCTCTTCCTTTCCGTCTCCAATGCTGCACATGTCCATAGACTCCAGCCACAATGCAAACGTGCACAGAGAGCAAGGTGGTTGCTGCACAGGCGGCTGGCAGCAGAGTACCGCGGTCACCTGATCTCCCTGCATTGTAGCATTTGCAAGCTTGCACCAGTTTAGCCTGCTGCTTTGAAGCCCTTGCTCCTGCGGTGCCCTAGGCCATGGCCTAGCTGGCCTTGCCCTAAATCTGGCCCTGATACCACTACCATGTAGTATGAAACCTGGTATACACCTTCAATTTTAATTGGCCAATCACTGTCCAAATTGACCACCTTCATGTAGAAAGAAAGGCAACAGATATTGAATACTATGAGCAGATTGTTTAGGTACGCTCTCATACTACATGGAGGTGGTAAAATTGGTCATTGATTGGAAAATCATAATTGAAAGTGTGTACTAGGCTTTTGAGGTTACCTATCCACAGTTTTACAAATCATACCACAAGAAGAATGTGTGTACCAGGCATTCATCAATCGTTATTAGATTCCTATCGGTTGTTTCCCTGATCATGTGCAGCCGTCTGTGGATCCCAGGTAGACATGTGACCAGGGGGGAGGAGCACATAGCTGGACATGTGACTAGGGGGGGGGAGCACATAGCTGGACACATGACTAGGGAGGAGCACATAGCTGAACATGTGGCCAGGGAGGAGGAGCACATAGCTGGACATGTGACCAGGGGGGAGGAGCACATAGCTGGACATGTGACTAGGGAGGAGCACACAGCTGGACATGTGACTAGGGAGGAGCACACAGCTGAACATGTGACCAGGGAGGAGGAGCACATGGATTTTACAGAGTTCTGACTTTCACATTAGAATTTAGGAATTTTTAATTGAAGTCAGAATTCAGAATTCAAAGACCTCCATCTTAATTATAAAAGTAATGCAAAATTACAAATCATGAATCCACAAAATCAAAAATTTCAGCAAAATTTTCAGAAATTTTGGCAATTTGCATTGCCCCTAGCGTGATTAGCATACATAACAAGACTGCTCTGGCTCCACCCACTCCCTGATCTCAATGGACAGACCACCAATCAGATGCTAATAAATCTGGGTTGATGCAATATGTATGCTGATTTAATGTAAATTCATGCAGCATGGAGATGGACCGATTAACCAGCAGTTATTGGATTTAATTCGTCCATTTCCTTATGAGATATATTTGCATAAAACAAGCATAACATTTGAATAACTATCCCTACAAACCAAATAATATTCCCCGTTTTGTGGTATTTTCTGGGCAAATTGTTGACGTTTTCCGATATACCTCGGAGATCTTCACATAACCTTTCCACACCCCTATGGCGGCATGTAGGGGCTCTGTGAAAGTCGTGGTGAAGGTGTGGAGGTGTCTGATGGGGTCACACAGGGCATAGAAGGAGATCTGCCCCACTTCATAATCCAGATATATCCTGATTCTGCTACTGGAGATATCTGAAGTAAGAAGAATCAATCTCCTGTCGTGTACCACTGAATACAGGTCACACCCCCTCACTAAACACCAGGATCGCTTATTATCACCAATCCCTGAGTATCGCCCAGTCCTGTCTATACTGGGGTAGCACATCCCAACCCTCCAGGTACGAGACTCACCAACCTCCACATCCCAGTGATGCCGCCCTGAGGAGAAGCTCTGGCTGCTCAACACCTGAGAATAGTGAAACCTTTCTGGGGTTTCTGGGCGGTTCTGCATTTTATCTGACATGGAGGCAGTTTTCCTGTCCTCAGATATATGCAGGTTATTACCAGCTGTGTTCAGATCCAGAACGAGGTCTGTCTTCTCTGATTGGTCTGCTGTTTGCTGTACAGACCCAATATGGAGTTTCAGAGCCCAGAGGCGTTTGAGCTCTTTGGTGAGGGAGGGTTGACGTTGTGTTTTGGATAGTTCCTCAGTGAAGGAAACTTTGTCCTCGGTAGGAGAAGGTGTAGAACCCGGATAATCTGTATGTTTTAGCTCTTCTTTTCCACTTAGGTTTTCTCTAACCTGGGCAGGGCTTCTCTCGGTTTCTATGTCTCCCCTTTCTTGTCCTTTTCTCCTGCGGTCCTGCTGGCTCTGCACTCTTTTCTGAGTGTTTCCTATCACTGATATCAGTTTCTGAAGAACATGTTTAGATTTCTTCTTCTCCTTTTCATATTTCACATCCAGTTCCTTCACTTGATGGCCCCGATGGTCTCCATCCAGCCTGCACGACACACAGATCCAGGCAGAGTCCTCAGTGCAGTAATACTCCAGGATCCTCTGATGGACAGAGCATTTCCTGCTCTCCAGGGAGGCGGTGGCGGTGGGGTCACACAGGACATGTTCAGGAGACTTGCTGTGGACCATCAGGTGTCTTTCACACAGAGAAGCTTCACACATCACACAGGACTTAGCAGCAGGTACAGGAGAGTGTAGACAGTAAGTACAGCAGACCCCAGACTTCTCATTATCAGGATGAGTAGACAGGAAACGTCTTGCGATGTTCCCCAAGGGAAAGTTCTTCCACGATTCTGGTCGCTCCATAAATGTTTCTCTGCATTCAGGACAGAAATAACTCCCGGACACCTCCTGTGAATCCAGCACTCCATCGATGCAGAGATGGCAGAAGTTGTGTCCACATTTTAGCATCACAGGATCCGTATAAATGTTCAGACAGATGGGACAGCCCAGCTCTTCCCTCAGATCAGCAGATGCCATGGCTGAGAGATGAAGAGTGAAAGGACACTGAGTTTCTGTAGTCTTGTAGTCCTCCGGGAAGACTGGTCACTCAGTAATTTTCAGGAGACCAGGTGACTCTCATCAGTAAGTTTCTTCCTGTGGGAACCTTTGTTCTCAGAAGAATAGAGGCTCAATGGCTGTTGGACTTCCCTGAATTTCTGGTTCCAAACAAAAGTCCTCAATGAGTGTGAAGCCTTCTTCTGTTTCCCTGGAGAATGCCACCAAACTGCATTCTAAACTGCACAGATTCCTAATGACTATGAGATAATTCCTCTTTTTTTTAGTCCTAAAAGATTTGGAATCTGTCTGCAGGAAAGAAAAAAACACTTTCCCCAAATTTCTCAGGACATCAGCTTTCTACTCATAAGTTTCTATTGGCCCAGATAATCATATGTATTTTGTATATGCAAACCGCAAATGCATTAAAACGCACGCAAAACGCACATGCGGGAAAAAACTGCAAAGCGCACTACAAACACAAAAACACACATGACAGAGAACGCGACCTTTCATGCACTGACAAGTGTGCACCCAGCCTCAATGTATTTTCAACAGGGCAGCCATCAGGGGGGTACAAGAGGGACAGTATTATGGGGCCCAGGAAGGGTCTGGGGCCCAAACAGTGGCAATGCCACTCGAGCCTCTGCTGGCAATTGTGTGGTCCCTCTTCCCTGCTGCGTGATTGGTGAACAGGTATCAATGCAGGGGGGAGAGTGTTATGGGCGACAGGCAAGTTGCTTTGACTCCACCCCACATACCGTGGCTCCGCCCCCACAAAATCTACCTATCAGATTGTTATTCGGTGTGAGGGGAGCCATGTAGGTTTGCCAAGTATGGGGCCCAGATAATTCTGATAGCGGCCCTGATTTTCAATGCAATGCGCTGTGTTCATCTGGGTTGCGGGCCAGTCTGAATGTGCTCTTGCGGCCCTTGTTGTGGACTATACCAGGGCTGACAGCAGCTACACCGGAGGGACCGGTAAGACATAGAGGGAGCTGGCAAACTGCAGGGGGCTGGGAGAAGCTCCAGGTAAGGCAAAATCCTTTCTCGCGTTTATCTCACCTACAAATTAAATAAGAAAAAATTAAATTCACAAACTTGTAAAAAAAAAAAAAAAAATTCCCCCAGAGTTAAAAGCAATATAAATAACCTTTTGTACTATGTCACAGTCACTTTCAGTAGGCATTTAAAATTTGGCAGGTTTTGAACTATTCCATCTCCTCATGGGGTATTCTCAGTACCTCCTTTAGGCCTCATTCACGATAATGAAACGATAATGCAAACGCAAGCTTTTTTTTCCCTCTCCCAATGCTCCACTGTGCGCTGCGTTTTTTGAAAAACCGCTTTTTTAAGCGCTTTGCCTAAGTGGTTTTGAGATTCACTCCCTGATGCAAGTCATGAAGTGAACTCTTTGACCCAGAAAAGAATAAATACAATGTATTTATTCTTAAAAACGTGAACGCAATCGTCGCACAAAGCGGTTGTGTGAGCGTTTAGCGCTCTTCCCATACCTTCCATTATAGCAAAAACACCCCAAAATGGTCCAGTGCACCAGTTTGCTGAACGCACGAACTGCGCTGATAGGAACCTTCTCATAGAGAATCATTACACAAGCGTTTTGTGGGCGATCTTAAAAATCGCCTGTGCTTGAAAAAAGGCAGAAAACGCCCCTAGTGTGAACGCGCCCTTATTCTGTACTAAATCACTCCCTGGAAAGGATCTACACACACATGTCAGCCAGCCTGTCTACTCATTTACACACAATTCTGGCAGTTGAATTGAGCAGCTGCTGCTCAGTAAGGGCTCGTTCACACTCAGGGCGTTTTTGGTCTTTTCTCAAGCACAGTCGATTTTCAAAATCGCCCACTAAACGCTTGTGTAATGATTCCCTATGTAAAGGTTCATATCTGCGCGTTTCGTCCAGTTTGCGCTCTGCAAAGCGCTGCCTGTAAGATTTTTGGGGTGATTTTGCTCTAATGGAAGGTGTAGGAAGAGCGCTAAATGCTCACAAAATCACTTTCTGCAGCGATTGTATTCCGGTCAAAGAGTCAGTCAGGAAGTGACAAAACGGAATCGCTCTGCAAAAGAGCTTACAAATTCACTTTGCCCAAAATCGTAGCGTGCAGTGGAGTGACGGGAGGGGGGGAAAAACGCTCAAATAAAATCTGCCATCAGAGATTTCGATTTTAGATGTGAACAAAGCCTAAGTGCTGTTGCAAATTAAGAACATTGTCAGAATCCCCCATGAGGAGATAGACTATTGCAAAATCATATTATTCCTGCTTAGGCCCCGCTTACCCTTAATCAGTTGGTGTGCGTTAATGTGCGTTAATGCGCGTTGGTACACGTTATTATGCGTTTTTTCCATAGCAGTGCATTGTGAAAAAGATTTCAGTTAAAACGCGTTAAGTGTGAAAGGTGCGATAGGAAAACATGGGACTTACTTTGACAATCAGTTTTCTTTCAGTTATAACTGAGAGCAACTGATGAAGTGTAAAAGGGCCCTTACTGTTACAGAGGAGGATATTAATATACTAGCTGATGGCTCATCCACTTTTCCTAACCCTAACACACAATCACTCAATTACTCAATGACCAAGTTTGTGAGCTTTGCAGTGTTTGGCATCAATAATTTGCATTGAAATGAAACAAATCAGATTGGCTGTTTGTGGCTCCACCCCCTTTCTGAAATTGAACCCCAGTCACCCAATGATCAACTGTACCAGGTTTGAGGCTTGTGCCATTAACAGTGCAAGAATGGCAGCAATTACATATTCCCCTTGAAAATCAATAGGTGAATTTTGATTGGCTTTTGTAGGCTCCCCCCCCCCCCCACACACACACATTTCTGAATATTAACCCCAGTCATCCACTGTTGATCAAACACCAAAACGTTCGGGTTCGGTTTGGCCGAACGTCGCCCCGATAAATTCGGCATGTTCGGGCTGAATTCCGAACCCAATTCAAGTCAATGGGGACCCGAATATTTCTGCTTTGCAGGCTAGAAAAAACATAAAAAATGAGGGAAACTTCTGCAAAATGGCTTGGGAATAGTGTGTGTGTGTGTGTGTGGGGGGGGGGGGGGCAAATGAGATCCTGGAAAGCTGTCGTAGTACTACCAATGGGACCGGCAACGCTAACCCCGCAGCACACAGGATGGAAGAGGAGGTGCAGGAGGAGAAGGCCACGCTTTGAGACACAACCCAGGCCTTGCGTGAGGCCAAATTGGATACTGAAAGCAATGCACTTTGTCGCTATGCATTGAAAAATATAATAAAATTAAAATATTCCTGAAAATGGCACCGGCAACGCTAAGACAGGCTGGCTTAGCGTTGCCGGTGCCATTTTCAGGAATATTTCAATGTTATTATATTTTTCAAAGCATGGCGACAAAGTGCATTGCTTTAAGCATGCAATTTGTCCTCACACAAGGCCTGGGTTGTGTCTCAAAGTGTGGCCTTGCTCTCCTGTGCCCGCTCTGCCATCCTGTGTGCTGGCTAAGCCAGCAAACAGGATGGAAGAGGAGGTACTACAGCAGAGCAAGGCCACACTTTGTGACACAATCCAGGCCTGGCATGACGACAAAATGCAGGCGTAACTGAAGCGCTGCTGAAACTTGGTGAGTGCGGCCGAAGCGGCACTGGACTTTCGGAAATGTTTGGCCACTCGCTGCACCTTCAGCAGAAGATCCGCCACGTTTGGGTATGTCCTCAGGAACCGCTGATCAACTAGGTTCAGAACGTGGGCCAGGCAAGGGATGTGTGTCAGCTTTGCCAACTGTAAGGCGTGAATGAGATTGCTCCCATTATCACACACAACCATGCCTGGTTCCAGGTGCAGCCACAACTGGGTCTGTTCCTTGATTGCCTTCCAAATTTCTGCACCTGTGTGCTGCTTATCTCCAATGCAGATCAGCTGCCGTAAGGCTTGATGACGCATGGCAACAGCTGTGCTGCACCGCTTCCACGCTCCTGTTGCTGGGTTAGCGATGCCGGATGAGGTAGAGCTTACAGAGGCGGTGGAGGAGAAGGAGCCAGAAAGGCCGCTGTTGTCATTGACTCGCAGGGAAGCAGGTCCGGCAATTTGCGGCGTTGGCAACACCTGTGCCGTAGCGGGTGAGGAGTCGCTGCCAGACTCCACAAGGTTCTCCCAGTGCGCAGTAAGGGAGATGTATCGACCCTGGCCAAACGCACTCGTCCAGGTGTCAGTGGTGAGGTGAACCTTGCAGGCAACGGCATTTTACAGGCTTCGGGTGATTTTGCCGACCACGTGACCATGTTATGCTGGCACTGGACAAAGTGGACGGTCAGTGCGGCAGCACAGAAGGACCATGGCAACTCACTCATAGTACCACAGTTTGATAGTGCTGCCCAAAAATTATATGGATCCGTGGACCCGGGCAGTACTGGGAAGTGGGAATGCAGATTTTAGTACCTAAACACACGATACAACATGTTTTACGGGGTCTAAGGCACATACAGATGGTCCCGATCATCATCCTCATCATACAACTCTTCTCCTGACCCCCCCACCACCACTGCCACCCCAACATCCCCAGACACAGACCCCTCATCGTCCTCAACATTAACTTGGGATGCTGGCCTGAGCCCGACCTCCTCCTCCACATCAGGCCCCATCATCTCCTCAATGGCAGCCCTCATTAATCGCTCTGGCGCCGGACCGATGGACACAACGGTCTCCTCCGGGGAGGGCTGCTGCTGACCACTGGCTGCTGGGGTGGATGTTATAGCTTGCGTGGGGCGTTGGCTGTTGCTGTTGTTGGGAGTGCTGCTCACAGCGGAGGTCTCTGAGGAACTCATGGTGGGCTCACATGTGTGCGATGGAGTACAGCTCATCAGAACAACCTCTGCGCACCTGGTGGGACACAAGTGATCCCACTTGGCGGCACTGAAAGTGAGTGTTTTTTTAATAAACAATATGCGGTAAAAGTCACTGAAAATACGTGTGGCTTGGTGGTACGCAAGTGATCCCACTTAGCTGCCCTGAAGGTGCTTTTTTAATTAACAATATGCAACAAAAGTCACAGAATATACGTGTGGATCGGTGGTACGCAAGTGATCCCACTTGGTGGCACTGAAAGTGTTTTTTTTAATAAACAATATGCTACAAAAGTCACTGAAAATACGTGTGGATTTTTAACAGCCCTGTGGGTGCTGCAGCTGCTGTCAGTGGAGAGGCTGGGGCCCTGTGACTGGCCTGGCTGGCAGTGAGGCCCTGTGGGTGCTGCTGTCAGCGGTGAGGTTGGGGCCCTGTGGCTGGCCTGGCTGGCAGTGAGGCCCTGTGGGTGCTGCTGTCAGCGGTGAGGCTGGGGCCCTGTGGCTGGCCTGGCTGGCAGTGAGGCCCTGTAGGTGCTGCTGTCAGCGTGAGGCTGGGGCCCTGTGGCTGGCCTGGCTGGCAGTGAGGCCCTGTGGGTGCTGCAGCTGCTGTCAGCGGTGAGGCTGGGGCCCTGTGACTGGCCTGGCTGGCAGTGAGGCCCTGTGGGTGCTGCTGTCAGCGGTGAGGCTGGGGCCCTGTGGCTGGCCTGGCTGGCAGTGAGGCCCTGTGGGTGCTGCTGTCAGCGGTGAGGCTGGGGCCCTGTGGCTGGCCTGGCTGGCAGTGAGGCCCTGTAGGTGCTGCTGTCAGCGTGAGGCTGGGGCCCTGTGGCTGGCCTGGCTGGCAGTGAGGCCCTGTGGGTGCTGCAGCTGCTGTCAGCGGTGAGGCTGGGGCCCTGTGGCTGGCCTGGCTGGCAGTGAGGCCCTGTGGCTGCTGCTGTCAGCGGTGAGGCTGGGGCCCTGTGGCTGGCCTGGCTGGCAGTAAGGCCCTGTGGGTGCTGCTGTCAGCGGTGAGGCTGGGGCCCTGTGGCTGGCCTGGCTGGCAGTGAGGCCCTGTGGGTGCTGCTGTCAGCGGTGAGGCTGGGGCCCTGTGGCTGGCCTGGCTGGCAGTGAGGCCCTGTGGCTGCTGCAGCTGCTGTCAGTGGTGAGGCTGGGGCCCTGTGGCTGGCCTGGCTAGCAGTGAGGCCCTGTGGCTGCTGCTGTCAGCGGTGAGGCTGGGGCTCTGTGGCTGGCCTGGCTAGCAGTGAGGCCCTGTGGCTGCTGCTGTCAGCAGTGAGGCTGGGGCCCTGTGGCTGGCCTGGCTAGCAGTGAGGCCCTGTGGGTGTTGCTGTCAGCGGTGAGGCTGGGGCCCTGTGGCTGGCCTGGCTGGCAGTGAGGCCCTGTGGGTGCTGCTGTCAGCGGTGAGGCTGGGGCCCTGTGTCTGGCCTGGCTAGCAGTGAGGCTCTGTGGGTGCTGCTGTCAGCGGTGAGGCTGGGGCCCTGTGGCTGGCCTGGCTAGCAGTGAGGCCCTGTGGCTGCTGCTGTCAGCAGTGAGGCTGGGGCCCTGTGGCTGGCCTGGCTAGCAGAGAGGCCCTGTGGGTGCTGCTGTCAGCGTGAGGCTGGAGGCTGGGGCCCTGTGGCTGGCCTGGCTGGCAGTGAGGCCCTGTGGCTGCTGCTGTCAGCGGTGAGGCTGGAGGCTGGGGCCCTGTGGCTGGCCTGGCTAGCAGAGAGGCCCTGTGGGTGCTGCTGTCAGCGTGAGGCTGGAGGCTGGGGCCCTGTGGCTGGCCTGGCTGGCAGTGAGGCCCTGTGGCTGCTGTTGTCAGCGGTGAGGCTGGGGACCTGTGTCTTGCCTGGCTAGCAGAGAGGCTCTGTGGGTGCTGCTGTCAGCAGTGAGGCTGGGGCCCTGTGGCTGGCCTGGCTAGCAGAGAGGCCCTGTGGCTGCTGCTGTCAGCGGTGAGGCTGGGGCCCTGTAGCTGGCCTGGCTGGCAGTGAGGCCCTGTGGCTGCTGCTGTCAGCGGTGAGGCTGGGGCCCTGTGGCTGGCCTGGCTAGCAGTGAGGCCCTGTGGCTGCTGCTGTTAGCTGTGAGGCTGGGGCCCTGTGGCTGGCCTGGCTAGCAGACAGGCTCTGTGGGTGCTGCTGTCAGCAGTGAGGCTGGAGGCTGGGGCCCTGTGGCTGGCACTGGCAGATAGTACACTACGCTAAACTCCCTACCTACCCAAAGCTAAACCCCAATGCAAATGGCGCCGATCACGCAAGTTCGGGTATTTATGCACCGGAACACGTGACCCGCTCGGCCAATCACAGCGCGAGACGCGCATTCAGCCGAACGTTCGGTCAAGGACAAGTTCGAGCCACGTGGCCGAGCATCCATCATGGACACTGAGGTGTTTGGATGGTGTTCACCGTGAACTCGAACACCACAAAATTTGCCGAATCCCGAACAGTGGTGAACACTGTTCAATCAACACTATCACCCAATGACCAACTGTACCAGGTTTGAGGTTTGTGCCATTAACAGTGCAAGAATGGAAGCAATAAAATATCCCCCTTGAAAATCAATAGGTGAATTGTGATTGGCTTTTATAGACTCCACCCACTTTTCTTAATATTAATCCCAGTCACCCAGCGACCAACTGTGCAAAGTTTGAGAACCCTGCCAATAACAGTGTAAGAATGGCTGTAGTTTACATTTTCCAGTGAAATTTGTATTTGTCTCCGCCCCCTTTTTGGTTATGGCGATAAAACGTATCCTATATGTTATTCCAGGTAATGTATTATGTGTGTGCCAAATTTCATTCAAATCCGTTCAGCCATATTTGCGTGATCGAGTAACAAACATCCAAACATCCGAACTTTCCCATCCTATCCTACTAATATAATGAATGGGAAAGTTCGGATGTTTGGATGTTTGTTACTCGATCACGCAAATATGGCTGAACGGATTTGAATGAAATTTGGCACACACATAGTACATTACCTGGAATAAAGTATAGGATACTTTTTATTCCCATAACCAAAAAGGGGGCGGAGACAAATACAAATTTCACTGGGAAAATGTAAACTGCAGCCATTCTTACACTGTTAATGGCAGGGTTCTCACACTTTGCACAGTTGGTCGCTGGGTGACTGGGATTAATATTCAGAAAGGTGGGTGGAGTCTATAAAAGCCAATCAAAATTAACCTATTGATTTTCAAGGGGAATATTTACATTGCTGCCATTCTTGCACTGTTAATGGCACAAGCCTCAAACCTGGTACAGTTGATCATTGGGTGACTGGGGTTCAATTTCAGAAAGGGGGTGGAGCCACAAACAGCCAATTACATTTGTTTCATTTCAATGCACATTATTGATGCCAAACACCGCAAAGATCACAAACTTGGTAATTGATTAATTGTGTGTTAGGGTTAGAAGTAGGCACAGCCAACGCCAGCAAAATACATAAAAGGGAAATGCCGGGTCATAAGTGGGCGGAGACAAATACAAATTTCACTGGGAAAATATAAACTGCAGCCATTCTTACACTGTTAATGGCAGGGTTCTCAAACTTTGCACAGTTGGTTACTGGGTGACTGGGATTAATATTCAGAAAAGTGGGTGGAGTCTATAAAAGCCAATCAAAATTCACCTATTGATTTTCAAGGGGAATATTTACATTGCTGCCATTCTTGCACTGTTAATGGCACAAGCCTCAAACCTGGTACAGTTGATCATTGGGTGACTGGGGTTTAAATTTATAAAAGGGGGTGGAGCCACAAACAGCCAATATGATTTGTTTCATTTTAATGCAGGTTATTGATGCCAAAGACCGCAAAGCTCACAAACTTGGTCATTGAGTAATTGAGTAATTGTGTATCAGGGTTAGGGAAAGTGGATGAACCATCAGCTAATATATTAATATCCTCCTCTGTAACAGTAAGGGCCCTTTTACACTTCATCAGTTGCTCTCAGTTATAACTGAAAGAAAACTGATTTTCAAAGTAATGCCCATGTTTTCCTATCGCACCTTTCACACTTAACGCGTTTTAAATAAAATCCTTTTCACAATGCACTGCTATGGAAAAAACGCGTAATAACGTGTACCAACGCGCATTAACGCACACCAACTGATTAAGGGTAAACGGGGCCTAAGCAGGAATAATATGATTTTGCACTAGTCTATCTCCTCATGGGGGATTCTGACAATGTTCTTAATTTGCAACAGCACTTAGGCTTTGTTCACAAAAGTGGACGCAGCCAGCACCTGCAAGACACATAAGCGGGCAATGCTGGGTCATCAGTAGGCGGAGACAAATACAAATTTCACTGGAAAATGTAAACTGCAGTAATTCTTACACTGTTAATGGCAGGGTTCTCACACTTTGCACAATTGGTCACTGGGTGACTGGGATTAATATTCAGAGAAGTGGGTGGAGCCTACAAAAGCCAATCAAAATTCACCTATTGATTTTCAAGGGGAATATGTAATTGCTGCCATTCTTGCACTGTTAATGGCACAAGCCTTAAACCTGGTACAGTTGATCATTGGGTGACTGGGGTTCAAATTCAGACAAAGGGGTGGAGCCTCAAACAGCCAATCAGATTTGTTTAATCTCAATGCAAATTATTGATGCCAAAGACCGCAAAGCTCACAAACTTGGTTATTGAGTAATTGTGTGTTAGGGTTAGAAATAGTAGGCGAGCCAACACCAGCCAAATACATACCTGAACAATGTTAGGAATAAGTGGGTGGAGAAAAATACAAATTTCATTGCGCAAATGTAAACTGCAGCCATTCTTACACTGTTAATGGTAGGGTTCTCAAACTTTGCACAGTTGGTCACTGGGTGACTGAGATTAATATTCAGAAAAGTGGGTGGAGCCTATAAAAGCCAATCAAAATCCACCTATTGATTTGTAAGGGGAATATTTAATTGCTGCCATTCTTGCACTGTTAATGGCACAAGCCTCTTGCACTGTTAATCACCTGTACCTGGTACAGTTGGCCTTTGGGTGATTGGGGTTCAAATTCAGAAAAGGGGTGGAGCCACATCCAATCAGATTAATTTTATTTCATTGCATATTATTGATGCCAAAGACCGCAAAGCTCACATACTTGGTCATTAAGTAATTGTGTGTTAGGGTTAGGAAAAGTGGGCAGAGCCAACACTAGCCAAATACATACCCGGGCAACGCGGAGTGTCCAGCTAGTGTTTAATATTAGTGAGATGATATAATTTTTTGTGATAGTGGTCCTTTCAGCAATGCTCGGATTCGGGCTTAGCGGAAATAGGCCCAAACCTTCCACGCAAGCACAGCTGGACTTCCCTGCTGCTGGCACAGAGCTGCACCTGACATGGGCTGCACACACCCCAAGTGTCAGGCAGAGGTGCCCCCTCCCAAGAGCCCAAAACTTTCTCATTAGACCAGGTATGTCTGGTTCACAAGTGATTGGTTCATTTGAGCCGGTTCTTTCCTGTGAGTTGAGTGATCTGACTCATCACACAGAACCAAATCAGTTCACTAGATGAGACAGGAACTGCAGCTGCACAGGGCCCTTTTCCGCTGCAAAACGCAAAACGCAAATTTTGATGTGTGTTTTTTGTGCGTTTTTATGCGTTTTTATTTTTTACCAATTTTGATGCGCGTTTTTGTGCATCTTTTATGGGTTTGCGTTTTTCAGATTGGCAAGTGTTGTAATGATTTTTGAAAATAGATACTAGTGGTTAAATCAATACAAAACGCAAAGCGCAAAGTGTTTTTCATGCATTCCTATACTTTACATTGAAGCGCAAACGCATCATAATTGCACAGACATGTGTTTGAATTTTTTTTTTTTTTTTAATTGGAACGCAGCAGTGGAAAAGGCCTCCCAGGATTATTTTAAACAGGCTGCACTTAAGAATCAGCAAACACATGTGTTTTGAGTTTTTGATTCGGTGCATGATCCGGTTCTTTTTAATGAATTGAATCAAATGAATCGATTCATTGAAAAGAGCCGGACTTCCCATCACTACATTAGACTCCTCATTGGTCACAGGGATCCCCGAGGTGAGGCAGGGAGAAGTCTGGGCCCCCTCTCTGTGGCTATATCACTGTGTGTCTGCTCCCCCCCCCCCCCTCCTGCATTGTGCCCCAGGCAGACCTGGGTAAAAGTTATTGGGCAAGCAGAGGGCGTTTCCCAAGTTTCCCACCTGATTTTTTTCCTGCTCAGGCAACTCCCGGTCTGTCCCATATACTTTATAGTATTTTCCTAAGCCAGACATGGCAAATTTCAAAGGTGATTCTGTGGAAAGTTCAGGAAACTAAGTTGGGGCTGATTTCCTATGAGATCATGCTTGGCCATCTAGCGGGCTCTAGTGCCAGCTGCAGCCTCAGCTTTCTGTTCTTGGATGACAGAAGTGGAACCCGATGTGGTGAGACGTGTGCTACCTTCCTCTTCACCACTCACCACAGTCCTAATGAATGATTATCTCAGCCATTGCAGCCTTTCCATCAGCTTAAGCCAGGCTGGCCATTTCTCTCTGTCCTATCTCACCTACAAGGTGTTCCTGTCTGCACACAGGGCTGGCTCTACCATAGAGGTAAAGGGGCCCCCAAGTGCTGCTGGGCCTGTGGTCACTGACAAGAGGCAGCCCTGAGAGGATAAAGATGAGAATGCATGGACCAATGGAGCAGCGCATCTGGGGCAGGCGAGTCGATATCCCCCCAGCCAGAAGATCTACCAACCTTAGTTCATGCCTTCATTACCTCCCAACTGGACTACTGCAATGCTCTCTACACTGGCCTTCCAAAAAAGGCCTTGTACCGCCTACAGCTGATACAGAATATTGCTGCCAGACTGCTAACCAACCAACCCCGTCACTGCCACATAACGCCAGTCCTGCACGCCCTTCACTGGCTACCTATAGAATGGAGGGTCCTATTCAAGATCGGCCTACTGACATTTAAATCCCTGAATAATCTGGGCCCTGGATACATGAAAGATATGTTGCAGCTGCGTAGCAATCCCCGCATTCTCAGTTCCACAGGTTCTAATAATCTAGTCATACCCAGAGTCCACTTGTAGTGGCTGCTAAGGGGCATGTAGCCAAAGGAGGCCCATTGGCAGTGGTTGGCGGTGAGAAGGGGGTCTGCAGAGAGCCTCATGGAGACTTGTGGTGGACCCCCTGAGATGCAGAGTAACACAAGCAGAGTGAAGGAGAGGAATTACCTCACCTCTTCAGGTTCCACGGGTGATTTACTTCTGTTCAGTTGTCCTCTCCCCATAACTACAGTGCTGTCATGGAAGGAGAGGTGGTGCTGGAGCCATAGATGCCTGGAGAAGGTAGATGCTGGAGCCATAGATGCCTGGAGAAGGTAGATGCTGGAGCCATAAATGCCTGGAGAGGTGGTGCTGGAGCCATAGATGCCTGGAGAAGGTAGATGCTGGAGCCATAAATGCCTGGAGAGGTGGTGCTGGAGCCATAGATGCCTGGAGAAGGTAGATGCTGGAGCCATAGATGCCTGGAGAAGGTAGATGCTGGAGCCATAGATAGAATAGCCATAGAAGCGGTAACATCAGGCTACCTATACTGGGGGGCCTCTCTGGCAGCCATTACTAGGGGCTCCACTGGCTACCTATACTAGGGGGTTAATCTGTTGATCTATACAGGGAGCTACCTATACTGGGAGATCCCTCTTATATTAGGAGCCCCTTTGGCTACTTATACTGTCGGGTACCTATACTGGGGGGTACCTCTGATGACCTATACTGGGGGGCCACCTATACTGGGAGATCCCTCTGGTGACCTATACTGGGGTACTTATATTAGGGGCCCCTCTGGCTACTTATACTGTCGGGTACCTATACTGGGGGGTACCTCTGATGACCTATACTGGGGGGCCACCTATACTGGGAGATCCCTCTGGTGACCTATACTGGGGTACTTATATTAGGGGCCCCTCTGGCTACTTATACTGTCGGGTACCTATACTGGGGGGTACCTCTGATGACCTATACTGGGGGGCCACCTATACTGGGAGATCCCTCTGGTGACCTATACTGGGGTACTTATATTAGGGGCCCCTCTGGCTACCTATACTAGAGGCCCCACTGGCTACCTATACTAGGGGCCCCTCTGGCTACCTATACTAGGAGTGCTACATCTGGCTACAAATACTGATGGGTCTAGCTATACTGGGGGACTACTACAGGCTACCTATACTGGGGGATGCTGCCTATTCTGGTGGGCTACCTATATGCAAGGGGCGACTTATGGTGCCCTATACTGGTGGGTATATAATAGGGTGGGGGGGGCATCTATACAGGGGCTACCTAAATCTGGGAGCTTCTCTAAATACCTCTGGCTACCTATAGTGGGGGGATATCTGGGGCTACTTAATACCGAGGTTACCTATGGCTACCTACACTGGGTGGCTGCCTAACACTGGGGGCACCTCTGTCTACCTAACGCTGGTGTGTGTGGAGGGGGGGGGGGGGCACAAAGAGGTCTTATAATGTCACTGCTAGATATAGGACATTTTCCAGATACATATATTTTATGATTCTTGTCATTACAGTTGACTACCGGTGATATCACAGCCCTTCAGGACCTCAGGGTCACAGCACCACTGCAAGCACACCTGATCAGAGGAGCAATAATGATTTCTCTGCAAAGTGTAAAGTGTACCTGAGATGAGCAATTATAAACAAGATATACATACCTGGGGCTCCCTCCTGCCCCCTCCAGCCTGACCCTTCCCTCGTTATCCTCAGTTGCCGTCTGGGACGTCCTCTACTGGCCCCGGTAAGTCATCCTGTCAGGGCCAGTAGGTGCAAACGCATTCCGTCCACGCATACTCCCCAATCTCGCTCACAGGTGCAGAACGCTCACGGCCACGCATGCGCAGTTGGCCCCGGACGACTTCCCAGGGCCAATTGCAGAGGAGGCAGAAGCGGATGGCGAAGGAGTGGTAAGCCTGGAGGGGGCTGGAGGAAGCCTCAGGTCTGTATATTTTGTTTATATCCATTTTAGGTTCCCTTTAAAGAGGGTTGTAAGATCCAGAAAAAAAAAGGCCTAAAAATAGTTAGTGCCCCAAATACTACGTAAGTAAACCTCTTTTGTTTCCCCCTAAAATAGGTCCTTGTATGTTCCCCATTTTATTTATTTATTTATTTATTTTTATTTATTTTACCTGGTCTGTGTGCCTTTGATGAACTGTGCAGTGCCAGCAGCATTGTGGGAAGTCTTTTCTTTTTTTTTAACAAGCTCTTCCCAAATTTCAGATGAGATAAGGAGGATAGAGATGGTAGCGAACAGTTCGTCAGCGAATCTATACTACTTCCGGGTCGCTATGACCCATAGTAGTACGACTGCGCTGGGCCGGCGGTGTGCATCTTTGATTGTGCGCCTGTTGCCAAGCACTCTCTGCGCATGAGTGTGACGTCACTCATGATGTCACGCTCATGCGTAGAAAGTACCCGGCAACAGGCGCGCGATCAAGGACGCACACCGCCAGGCCAGCGCAGCCGTACTACTACTATAAGATATAATTGCATATAAAAAAGTCATTTTCCATGTTAATTTCATAAAGATAAAAACCACCAAATGGCATAATTGTCCTAAATATAAGATATTAGACAATAGAAAAAAACCTTGATGGTTTTATGTTGACGTTCCAGGATGTTAGTTATAACTTCACAACCTAAATATCAAAAATGTGTTTCCAACTTTCCCTGCAGAATTCAGCATTTAAGGCTACTTTCACAGTGAAACGTTTTGATGTGATATTAAAGTCGCAACGCAAACTAACAACGCAACGTCCCAAAAATGTCACAACACAACTCTATGCCCTGTTATCGTTGCATACAGTAGGCATACAGGCAATGACAAGTATGCTTCCAGGTCATTACTGAGCATGTGCAAACAGTCCAACGCAGCTAATAACGTGTATAACACACAGCATGCAGCACTTTCTAATAACACTACACGTTACACACAACACAACTCTATGCCCTGTTATGGTCACATACAGTAGGCATACAGGCAATGGCAAGTATGCTTCCAGGTCATTACTGAGCATGTGCAAACAGTCCACCGCAGCTAATAACGTGTATAACGCACAGCATGCAGCACCTTCTAATAACACTACACGTTACACACAACACAACTCTATGCCCTGTTATGGTCGCATACAGTAGGCATACAGGCAATGACAAGTATGCTTCCAGGTCATTACTGAGCATGTGCAAACAGCCCACCGCAGCTAATAACGTGTATAACGCACAGCATGCAGCACTTTCTAATAACACTACACGTTACACACAACACAACTCTATGCCCTGTTATGGTCACATACAGTAGAGCATACAGGCAATGACAAGTATGCTTCCAGGTCATTACTGAGCATGTGCAAACAGTCCAACGCAGCTAATAACATGTATAACGCACAGCATGCAGCACTTTCTAATAACACTACACGTTACACACAACACAACTCTATGCCCTGTTATGGTCGCATACAGTAGGGCATACAGGCAATGACAAGTATGCTGCCAGGTCATTACTGAGCATGTGCAGACAGTCCACCGCAGCTAATAACGTGTATAACGCACAGCATGCAGCACTTTCTAATAATGCTACACGTTACACACAACACAACTCTATGCCCTGTTATGGTCGCATACAGTAGGCATACAGGCAATGACAAGTATGCTTCCAGGTCATTACTGAGCATGTGCAAACAGTCCACTGCAGCTAATAATGTGTATAACACACAGCATGCAGCACTTTCTAATAACACTACACGTTACACACAACACAACTCTATGCCCTGTTATGGTCGCATACAGTAGGCATACAGGCAATGACAAGTATGCTGCCAGGTCATTACTGAGCATGTGCAAACAGTCCACCGCAGCTAATAGCGTGTATAACGCACAGCATGCAGCACTTTCTAATAACACTACACATTACACACAACACAACTCTATGCCCTGTTATGGTCACATACAGTAGGCATACAGGCAATGACAAGTATGCTTCCAGGTCACTACTGAGCATGTGCAAACAGTCCACCACAGCTAATAACGTGTATAACGCACAGCATGCAGCACTTTCTAATAACACTACACATTACACACAACACAACTCTATGCCCTGTTATGGTCGCATACAGTAGGCATACAGGCAATGACAAGTATGCTTCCAGGTCATTACTGAGCATGTGCAAACAGCCCACCGCAGCTAATAACGTGTATAACACACAGCATGCAGCACTTTCTAATAACACTACACGTTACACACAACACAACTCTATGCCCTGTTATGGTCGCATACAGTAGGGCATACAGGCAATGACAAGTATGCTTCCAGGTCATTACTGAGCATGTGCAAACAGTCCACCGCAGCTAATAACGTGTATAACGCACAGCATGCAGCACTTTCTAATAATGCTACACGTTACACACAACACAACTCTATGCCCTGTTATGGTCGCATACAGTAGGCATACAGGCAATGACAAGTATGCTTCCAGGTCATTACTGAGCATGTGCAGACAGTTCACCGCAGCTAATAACGTGTATAACGCACAGCATGCTGCACTTTCTAATAACGCTACACGTTACACACAACACAACTCTATGCCCTGTTATGGTCGCATACAGTAGGCATACAGGCAATGACAAGTATGCTTCCAGGTCACTACTGAGCATGTGCAAACAGTCCACCGCAGCTAATAACGTGTATAACGCACAGCATGCAGCACTTTCTAATAATGCTACACGTTACACACAACACAACTCAATGCCCTGTTATCGTCACATACAGTAGGGCATACAGGCAATGACAAGTATGCTTCCAGGTCATTACTGAGCATGTGCAGACAGCCCACCGCAGCTAATAACGTGTATAACGCACAGCATGCAGCACTTTCTAATAACACTACACGTTACACACAACACAACTCTATGCCCTGTTATGGTCGCATACAGTAGGGCATACAGGCAATGACAAGTATGCTTCCAGGCCATTACTGAGCATGTGCAAACAGTCCAACGCAGCTAATAATGTGTATAACGCACAGCATGCAGCACTTTCTAATAACACTACACGTTACACACAACACAACTCTATGCCCTGTTATGGTCGCATACAGTAGGCATACAGGCAATGACAAGTATGCTTCCAGGTCATTACTGAGCATGTGCAAACAGTCCACCGCAGCTAATAACGTGTATAATGCACAGCATGCAGCACTGTCTAATAACACTACACGTTACACACAACACAACTCTATGCCCTGTTATGGTCGCATACAGTAGGCATACAGGCAATGACAAGTATGCTTCCAGGCCATTACTGAGCATGTGCAAACAGTCCACCGCAGCTAATAACGTGTATAACGCACAGCATGCAGCACTTTCTAATAACACTACACATTACACACAACACAACTCTATGCCCTGTTATGGTCACATACAGTAGGGCATACAGGCAATGACCAGTATGCTTCCAGGTCATTACTGAGCATGTGCAAACAGTCCACCACAGCTAATAACGTGTATAACACACAGCATGCAGCACTCTCTAATAACACTACACGTTACACACAACACAACTCTATGCCCTGTTATGGTCGCATACAGTAGGGCATACAGGCAATGACAAGTATGCTTCCAGGTCATTACTGAGCATGTGCAAACAGTCCACCGCAGCTAATAACGTGTATAACGCACAGCATGCAGCACTTTCTAATAATGCTACACGATACACACAACACAACTCTATGCCCTGTTATGGTCGCATACAGTAGGCATACAGGCAATGACAAGTATGCTTCCAGGTCATTACTGAGCATGTGCAAACAGTCCACCGCAGCTAATAACGTGTATAATGCACAGCATGCAGCACTGTCTAATAACACTACACGTTACACACAACACAACTCTATGCCCTGTTATGGTCGCATACAGTAGGCATACAGGCAATGACAAGTATGCTTCCAGGCCATTACTGAGCATGTGCAAACAGTCCACCGCAGCTAATAACGTGTATAACGCACAGCATGCAGCACTTTCTAATAACACTACACATTACACACAACACAACTCTATGCCCTGTTATGGTCACATACAGTAGGGCATACAGGCAATGACCAGTATGCTTCCAGGTCATTACTGAGCATGTGCAAACAGTCCACCACAGCTAATAACGTGTATAACACACAGCATGCAGCACTCTCTAATAACACTACACGTTACACACAACACAACTCTATGCCCTGTTATGGTCGCATACAGTAGGCATACAGGCAATGACAAGTATGCTTCCAGGCCATTACTGAGCATGTGCAAACAGTCCACCGCAGCTAATAACGTGTATAACGCACAGCATGCAGCACTTTCTAATAACACTACACGTTACACACAACACAACTCTATGCCCTGTTATGGTCGCATACAGTAGGCATACAGGCAATGACAAGTATGCTTCCAGGTCATTACTGAGCATGTGCAAACAGTCCACTGCAGCTAATAACGTGTATAACACACAGCATGCTGCACTCTCTAATAACACTACACGTTACACACAACACAACTCTATGCCCTGTTATGGTCGCATACAGTAGGCATACAGGCAATGGCAAGTATGCTTCCAGGTCATTACTGAGCATGTGCAAACAGTCCACCGCAGCTAATAACGTGTATAACACACAGCATGCAGCACTTTCTAATAACGCTACACGTTACACACAACACAACTCTATGCCCCGTTATGGTCGCATACAGTAGGCATACAGGCAATGACAAGTATGCTTCCAGGTCATTACTGAGCATGTGCAAACAGTCCACCGCAGCTAATAACGTGTATAACGCACAGCATGCAGCACTTTCTAATAATGCTACACACAACACAACTCTATGCCCTGTTATGGTCGCATACAGTAGGGCATACAGGCAATGACAAGTATGCTTCCAGGTCATTACTGAGCATGTGCAGACAGTCCACCGCAGCTAATAACGTGTATAACGCACAGCATGCAGCACTTTCTAATAACGCTACACGTTACACACAACACAACTCTATGCCCTGTTATGGTCACATACAGTACAGCATACAGGCAATGACAAGTATGCTTCCAGGTCATTACTGAGCATGTGCAAACAGTCCAACGCAGCTAATAACGTGTATAACGCACAGCATGCAGCACTTTCTAATAACACTACACGTTACACACAACACAACTCTATGCCCTGTTATGGTCGCATACAGTAGGCATACAGGCAATGACAAGTATGCTGCCAGGTCATTACTGAGCATGTGCAGACAGTCCACCGCAGCTAATAACATGTATAACACACAGCATGCAGCACTTTCTAATAACACTACACGTTACACACAACACAACTCTATGCCCTGTTATCATCGCATACAGTAGGGCATACAGGCAATGACAAGTATGCTTCCAGGTCATTACTGAGCATGTGCAAACAGCCCACCGCAGCTAATAACGTGTATAACACACAGCATGCAGCACTCTCTAATAACACTACACGTTACACACAACACAACTCTATGCCCTGTTATGGTCGCATACAGTAGGCATACAGGCAATGACAAGTATGCTTCCAGGCCATTACTGAGCATGTGCAAACAGCCCACCGCAGCTAATAACATGTATAACACACAGCATGCAGCACTTTCTAATAATGCTACACGTTACACACAACACAACTCTATGCCCTGTTATGGTCGCATACAGTAGGGCATACAGGCAATGACAAGTATGCTTCCAGGTCATTACTGAGCATGTGCAGACAGTCCACCGCAGCTAATAACGTGTATAACGCACAGCATGCAGCACTCTCTAATAACACTACACATTACACACAACACAACTCTATGCCCTGTTATGGTCGCATACAGTAGGGCATACAGGCAATGACAAGTATGCTTCCAGGTCATTACTGAGCATGTGCAAACAGCCCACCGCAGCTAATAACGTGTATAACGCACAGCATGCAGCACTTTCTAATAACGCTACACGGTACACACAACACAACTCTATCCCCTGTTATGGTCGCATACAATAGGCATACAGGCAATGACAAGTATGCTTCCAGGTCATTACTGAGCATGTGCAAACAGTCCAACATAGCTAATAACGTGTATAACGCACAGCATGCAGCACTTTCTAATAATGCTACACGTTACACACAACACAACTCTATGCCCTGTTATGGTCGCATACAGTAGGGCATACAGGCAATGACAAGTATGCTTCCAGGTCATTACTGAGCATGTGCAAACAGCCCACCGCAGCTAATAACGTGTATAACGCCCAGCATGCAGCACTTTCTAATAACACTACACGTTACACACAACTCTATGCCCTGTTATGGTCACATACAGTAGGCATACAGGCAATGACAAGTATGCTTCCAGGTCATTACTGAGCATGTGCAAACAGCCCACCGCAGCTAATAACGTGTATAACACACAGCATGCTGCACTTTCTAATAACACTACACGTTACACACAACACAACTCTATGCCCCGTTATGGTCGCATACAGTAGGGCATACAGGCAATGACAAGTATGCTGCCAGGTCATTACTGAGCATGTGCAAACAGTCCACCGCAGCTAATAACGTGTATAACGCACAGCATGCAGCACTTTCTAATAACACTACACGTTACACACAACACAACTCTATGCCCTGTTATGGTCGCATACAGTAGGCATACAGGCAATGACAAGTATGCTTCCAGGTCATTACTGAGCATGTGCAAACAGTCCACCGCAGCTAATAACGTGTATAACGCACAGCATGCAGCACTTTCTAATAACACTACACGTTACACACAACACAACTCTATGCCCTGTTATGGTTACATACAGTAGGCATACAGGCAATGACAAGTATGCTTCCAGGTCATTACTGAGCATGTGCAAACAGTCCAACGCAGCTAATAACGTGTATAACACACAGCATGCTGCACTGTCTAATAATGCTACACGTTACACACAAACACTGTGAATGTCGCACAGACTTAGTATTGCTGTGCGTTAGTCTGCGTTAAAACATTTTCTAACATGCGACTTTAACGTTGCACTGTGAAAGAGGCCTAAATGTATTTCAAAGCTAAAAATCCTATTACATGTAATTTAAACAAGAGTTTAACAATAAATATTTCTTTCTTTAGAAGGAATGTATTGAATAATAATATTTATGTGTAATAACAAAGCAAATATACATATATGATGATTGCTGCTGTAATGTGATTTTTAAACTTCTTTCGCTTATCTACAACTTTGACATTTGAAAGATGCTTGTAACATAAGCAAAAAATGTTTTAGGTTCTGTAACTAAAAATAATCCTATAAGTTTCACGGCCTGGAATATGCTGAGATGTCACAGAGCAATATTTTAAAGAAGTACCCTAACTTTACAGTGTACAATGACATTTTGCAAAAACATATACGTATGCCAGCTTTTCCTGCATGAACAAACTGCTAGAATTCTGTCACTATGACAGAACGATGAAATGTTATTAAACAATTCTATGTAACTGAAAAAATAAATAAGAAAAAGACTCTTTTCTTTGCTACGAATGTTTTATTCAGTATCCAGGCTACACATACAATTCATTATATCACTTTTTACTTTTTGCTTCCGCTTTGCTTTAATCTTCATCTACATGGACCCCCTTTATCTCCCCTTTAGGCTGGGTTCACACTGGGCGTTGCCTGCCCTGTAATAGGAGGAACGCAATGCACTGGAATGGAAAAGAGCCTCCGCGCATGATCTGAACATTACGCTGCACATAGCAAAGTATACATATAGGTAATGAAAAGTATGCTTCGCTGTCACTGTTAAGTTAACGGAAACATCCAAGCATGAAAAAAAAATCCACATACCTGGGGCTTCCCCCAGCCCCTAGCTGCCGTCCTGTGTCCTCGCCGCAGCTCAAGTGGCTCCCGGTTTCCTCCGCTGCAGAAGCCGAGCTTGCCAGGTCTGCTTCCTGGCCGGCTTCCTGTGCGCTCCACAGCGCAAGTAACGTGGTCCGGCTGACGTCATCAGGGAGCCACTTGAGCTGCGGCGAGGACTAAGGACGGCAGCCAGGGGCTGGAGGAAGCCCCAGGTAAGTGCATTTTTTTTTATGCTTGGACCTTCCCTTTAACACACACATTTTGTGGATGGAGCAAATTTGTCAATTTGGTGGATCATGCAGGACAGAACATTTTGGTCTATTGGTGGCAGGTCGGGAGCGTGTTGCTAGCGGCGGTGTTAGATTCACCAACCGACAAAGCTACTCTCATCTGTCCATGGCGTAGTTCCGGTCTCTTCTCCCCCCACTGGCTGCTTCTTCCTCTCCTCACTTCTGAGTGTCGGCCGCCTGTGTGACATCCCAAATACTGGAGGCCAAACGCTGGGGTCTCCAGTGATCATGTACAGGTAGTGCCACATTGCCCCTAGTGTCTGTCCCCTGAATTACGTCACACATGTATCTGGGACTAAGGAGTGAGGAAACAGCAGCCAGCGGGGACAGCAGAGACCGGGACTACACGGGACTGGGAGACCCAGCAGGGGAACCCACATTTTTAAAGATTTCATGATGAAATTGATTGAAAATCTGTGAGTAGTGTGTGGGGGAATCAGGCAGATAGAGCCTCTCTGAGATCAGATAATGAACTGAGGGGTCTATCTGTTGGCCACATTGACCAGAGTATAGTGCAGTGCTATTTGTCTTTATTGGCCACGTGATCAGAGTTGGCACCAGAGGGTGTGGCAATAAGTCTCATGCAATGCAGGAGGTGTGTCTGCCTCTATGTATGGTGGAGTTAGAAGGGTGGAGCATAAACAGATGATGTAATAAGGGAGGTTTGATGAAAAAGTAACACGGCACCAGTAGGAGGAGCAACACAAAAGCAAAATACAGGACGAACATATGGGAGAAGAAACCAAAATCTCAGTAGAGTGATGCCACCCCATACGTGTTTGCCACGCCTCATTATGTGTGGGTCTATGCCCCGCCCCCTATGTGTCCTCCATGTTTAACCTCCCTGGCGGTAAGCCCGTGCTGAGCACGGGCTATGCCGCCGGGAGGCACTGCTCAGGCCCCGCTGGGCCGATTTGCATAATTTTTTTGGGGCTGCACGCAGCTAGCACTTTGCTAGCTGCGTGCAGTGCCCGATCGCTGCCGCTACCTGCCGATATGCCGCTATACGCGTCGCCGCAGCCGCCCCCCCCCCAGACCCCTTGCGCTGCCTGGCCAATCAGTGCCAGGCAGCGCTGTGGGGTGGATCGGAGTCCCCTTTGACGTCACGACGTCGATGACGTCGGTGACGTCATCCCGCCCCGTCGCCATGGCGACGGGGGAAGCCCTCCAGGAGATCCCGTTCTTTGAACGGGATCTCTTGATCTCCAATCGCCGGCGGCTATCATGTAGCAAGACCTCGTCTCGCTACATGAAGAAAAAATTTTTTAAAAAAAAAAACGTATTTGCTACCCCCTGGCGGATTTTGACAAACCGCCAGGAGGGTTAAAGGCATATCATCAGCATAAACTTTACCTTTACCTCCGTCCCCTTCTTCCCCCAAAATAAATGCTTCCTGGCAACATTGTTCCTGAGATCTCCCCACACTCCCCCACCTATACATAAAAAAGGGGAAATAATGGTGCAAGGGATTGCCGCTAGTAGAAAATCGCTAAAATAAAAGATATTTTGCTGCTGGACTCTGATAGTAAAATACCGGTAATAGTTACTGATATTGTACTATGGCTAAACCTAACCCTACTCTCACACAGAACCAATGCCTAACCCTACAACCCCCCCTGGTGGCGGCCAACCCTATGACCCTGAGACCTCCCCAGTGGCGCCTAACCCTATCCTCCTATGCCTAAACCTAACCCTACTCTCACACAGAACCAATGCCTAACCCTACAACCCCCCCTGGTGGCGGCTAACCCTATGACCCTGAGACCTCCCCAGTGGCGCCTAACCCTATCCTCCTATGCCTAAACCTAACCCTACTCTCACACAGAACCAATGCCTAACCCTACAACCCCCCCTGGTGGCGGCTAACCCTATGACCCTGAGACCTCCCCAGTGGCGCCTAACCCTATCCTCCTATGCCTAAACCTAACCCTACTCTCACACAGAACCAATGCCTAACCTTACAACCCCCCCTGGTGGCGGCTAACCCTATGACCCTGAGACCTCCCCAGTGGCTCCTAACCCTATCCTCCTATGCCTAAGCTTTAACCCCCAGCCGCAAAGCCACAATTTGCAGCAAAGAAAGTAAATTTATGCGCTCGGAGGCACCGCTGCAAAGCTGCTATTAGCAACAAACAAGGTAGGTGCCCAATAGAATATACAAATCACGGCATTGCATAGCAGGCATGGAGCGATTCTATCAGGCAGCTCTGGGTGCCAAAATGTACCTTCTATTCCACAAATCGCAGCCATGATAAAATCCATCATTTGGGGCAAAGAAGGGAAATTTCAGCAATGGAGGCAGCTAATAGCGGGCTCCGCCGAGCGCACAAATTTCCCTTCTTTGCCGCACATTGAGGCTTTTATAATAGCTGGCTATAGCAGCGACATTTTTTCCATAAGGGCTCCTGAGCCCTTTTTTCCTGATACCTCCCCCCACACCCAGTTACCCCCACACATACCTATTGCCCTAATGCCACCTGTAACGTGCCCAGAGGGAACATATCGGCCAGTCTCATGTTATTGCTAAGAGAGTCTTATTTGTCAGGAACATAATAACACTTCCCAGAGAATATCCGGAATATTACACAAGTTATTGCTGAATTAATAGCCCGAGTGTCTCACTGTGCTGTGTTCCTGGAGGGGTATTAAAGGCAGAGGAGCCCCACCCATTACATGTAATAACCTGGCAGTAATGTGACAAGTGTGTGTTAGATTACAAGCTTAGCATCACTGATACCCAGAATATCACTTATTAACACTCTGGGCGATACAATTAGATTGCCCAGTAGGGGGCGCAGCACTTTTTTATTTTTTATTTTTTAATCATGTAGCGAGCCCTGGGCTCGCTACATGATAGCCGCAGCGCAGCGGCATCCCCCCACCCACTCCGATCGCCGAAAGTAACCAGGAAATCCCGTTCAGAACGGGATTTCCTGCTGGGCTTCCCCGGTCGCCATGGCGACCGGGCGGGATGACGTCGCCGACGTCATGGACGTCGTGACGTCAGAGGGAGTCCCGATCCACCCCTCAGCGCTGCCTGGCACTGATTGGCCAGGCTGCGCAGGGGGTCGGGGAGGGGGGGGGGGCTGCGCGGCACGGCGGCGAGTGGCGGATCGGCGGCGAGTGACGGCGATCGGAAGTTACACGCAGCTAGCAAAGTGCTAGCTGCGTGTAACAAAAAAAAAATTATGCAAATCGGCCCACCAGGGCCTGAGAACTCCTCCTGCGCGACATACCCCGAGCTCAGCTCGGGATTATCGCCCAGGAGGTTAATTACCTCCGCCTCCTTTATCCTACTAATATAATAAATGGGAAAGTTCGGATGTTTGGATGTTTGTTACTCGATCACGCAAAAATGGCTGAACGGATTTGAATGACATTTGGCACACACATAGTACATTACCTGGAATAAAGTATAGGATGCGTTTTATCCCCATAACCAAAAAGGGGGCGGAGACAAATACAAATTTCACTGGAAAATGTAAACTGCAGCCATTCTTACACTGTTAATGGCAGGGTTCTCAAACTTTGCACAGTTGGTCGCTGGGTGACTGGGATTAATATTCAGAAAGGTGGGTGGAGTCTATAAAAGCCAATCAAAATTCACCTATTGATTTTCAAGGGGAATATTTACATTGCTGCCATTCTTGCACTGTTAATGGCACAAGCCTTAAACCTGGTACAGTTGATCATTGGGTGACTGGGGTTCAAATTCAGACAATGGGGTGGAGCCAAAACAGCCAATCAGATTTGTTTAATCTCAATGCAAATTATTGATGCCAAAGACCGCAAAGCTCACAAACTTGGTTATTGAGTAATTGTGTGTTAGGGTTAGAAATAGTAGGCGGGGCCAACACCAGCCAAATACATACCTGAACAATGTTAGGAAATAAGTGGGTGGAGAAAAATACAAATTTCATTGCGCAAATGTAAACTGCAGCCATTCTTACACTGTTAATGGCAGGGTTCTCAAACTTTGCACAGTTGGTCGCTGGGTGACTGAGATTAATATTCAAAAAAGTGGGTGGAGCCTATAAAAGCCAATCAAAATCCACCTATTGATTTTTCGTTTCAAGGGTTTTTATTAAAGATATCAAAGATACACAGAGAAAGAGCAATAGTACCCCACACATGGGGAAATGCCAAATTATACAGAATGATAAATTGTTCATAACAGAGTGATCATAGCACAAAAACTTCGCATATAATTCTAAAGTGTAGAACCACAAGATAATAATTGCTAAATAGTTAAGGGGGGGGGGGGAGGGATAAATTAGGTAAGAAGAAGGATTGAAAGGGAAAGGAGAGGGATATGGGAAAAGGGAAAAGAACGGTCCATGAGTGGAGTGACCACAACATGCCAATGGACCTGTTCTAGGGATAGCAGGGGTAAAACAAGGATAGAGGGGAGGGGCACCTATTGATTTTTAAGGGGAATATTTAATTGCTGCCATTCTTGCACTGTTAATGGCACAAGCCTCTTGCACTGTTAATCACCTGTACCTGGTACACTTGGCCATTGGGTGATTGGGGTTCAAATTCAGAAAAGGGGTGGAGCCACATCCAATCAGATTAATTTTATTTCAATGCAAATTATTGATGCCAAAGACTGCAAAGCTCACAAACTTGGTCATTAAGTAATTGTGTGTTAGGGTTAGGAAAAGGGGGAGGGGTCAACACTAGCCAAATACATACCCGGGCAACGCAGGGCGTCCAGCTAGTGTTTAATATTTACATGTTTGTTAAAGCAAGAAAATAGTGAATGATATCAGTCTCCGCCTCCTGTACATTATAGCCAATAGAAGCAGGCCTTTATTAAGGAGTAAGCCTTACTAATAGCTGTGATCAGTATAACAGTGAATCACAGTTAAGATGAAGAACCATTTGAACAGATATATTTGTCATTACATTTCTCATTAGTAGCAAAATAATAAGTGTACATTTCAAAAGGGCTCCTGGAAAAAAGGGCACCTGATATAGACGCAAAAAGCCATATTCGGCTACAAAGGGCACCTGGTGTAGCCCATATGCCAAATTCAGCTACAAAAAGCACCTGGTGTAGCCCATATGCCAAATTCAGCTAAAAGGGGCACCTGGTGTAGCCCATATGCCAAATTCAGCTACAAAGGGTACCTGGTGTAGTCCATATGCCAGATTCAGCTACAAAGGGCGCCTGGTGTAGCCCATATGCCAGATTCAGCTACAAAGGGCGCCTGGTGTAGCCCATATGCCAGATTCCGCTACAAAGGGCACCTGGTGTAGCCCATATGCCAGATTCAGCTACAAAGGGCACCTGGTGTAGCCCATATGCCAGATTCAGCTACAAAGGGCGCCTGGTGTAGCCCATATGCCAGATTCAGCTACAAAGGGCGCCTGGTGTAGCCCATATGCCAGATTCAGCTACAAAGGGCACCTGGTGTAGCCCATATGCCAGATTCAGCTACAAAGGGCGCCTGGTGTAGCCCATATGCCAGATTCAGCTACAAAGGGCGCCTGGTGTAGCCCATATGCCAGATTCAGCTACAAAGGGCACCTGGTGTAGCCCATATGTCAGATTCAGCTACAAAGGGCACCTGGTGTAGCCCATATGTCAGATTCAGCTACAAAGGGCACCTGGTGTAGCCCATATGCCAGATTCAGCTACAAAGGGCACCTGGTGTAGCCCATATGCCAGATTCAGCTACAAAGGGCACCTGGTGTAGCCCATATGTCAGATTCAGCTACAAAGGGCGCCTGGTGTAGCCCATATGCCAGATTCCGCTACAAAGGGCACCTGGTGTAGCCCATATGCCAGATTCAGCTACAAAGGGTACCTGGTGTAGCCCATATGTCAGATTCAGCTACAAAGGGCACCTGGTGTAGCCCATATGCCAGATTCAGCTACAAAGGGCACCTGGTGTAGCCCATATGCCAGATTCAGCTACAAAGGGCACCTGGTGTAGCCCATATGCCAGATTCAGCTACAAAGGGCACCTGGTGTAGCCCATATGCCAGATTCAGCTACAAAGGGCACCTGGTGTAGCCCATATGGCAAATTTGGCTACAAAGGGCACCTGGTGTAGCCAAAAAGCTAGTTTTAGTTTACAAAAAGGATGCTGTTATAGGCAAAATTTGTTGGGCTATAAAAGGGCTCAGGACATAGCCGAGAAAAGTGATTACTATGACCTAACTTCTCTCTACTCTTACACAGAACCCTACCCTGGTGGTGCCTAACCCTAAGACCCCCCTGGTGGTGCCTAACCCTAACCCCCCCTGGTGGTGCCTAACCCTAACCCCCCCTGGGGTGCCTAACCCTAAGACCCCCCTGGTGGTGCCTAACCCTAACCCCCCCTGGTGGTGCCTAACCCTAACCCCCCCTGGGGTGCCTAACCCTAAGACCCCCCTGGTGGTGCCTAACCCTAACCGCCCCTGGTGGTGCCTAACCCTAACCCCCCCTGGTGGTGCCTAACCCTAACCCCCCCGGTGGTGCCTAACCCTAAGACCCCCACAAATTGTGATGCCTCCCCCTGCACCCCCGAATAAAAAATCTTAGCTATTAAAGGGCACCCTTTTGTATTAGAATCAAAAACCTTTCAGCCAAAACCCTTGTAACCGAATCATAAATATGGGCTAAAAAGGGGTGCCCTTTTTTGATCAAATCGGAAACCCTGTAGCTGAAAGAAAACTCGGGAGCCCTTTTCACCACCTTGTAGCCCATATTTGCAGAAATAACATTGAAGTCTATGGAGGAGCACTTTTAATATAGATGGCTCAGGAGCCCTTTTCAACTGATTCGGAGAAGAATGCTGGATTGTTTTATATATAATGACATCTCCTTCCTTGTGATCAGGCTTGATCAAATCCAAATTTGGGAGATACCCAGATAGTTGTATCCGAATATCTCCCAGTAAAGCTGTGCAGGGGGGGGGAGGAGGGGCGGGGGGGGGGGGGTGCGTGTTCTTAGCTCCGTCCCTCAGCACCTCCCATGATGCGGTTCATGCGCACCACGTGACTGCAAACACTTCCTCCTTCAACCCGGAAGGAGGAAGTGTTTGGAGTCATGTGACCGGCGCATGAACCGCATCGTGGGAGGCGCTGAGGACGGAGCTAAGAAGACGTCAGGCAGGTAAGAATAAACCCCACCCCCCCCCCCCCCCCAACACAGCATTAATGGGAGAGATCCAGATACAACTATCCGGGTATCTCCCGAATTCGGATTTGAGCAAGCCTGCTTGTGATTTCACACTTTTTTTTAATCTTCATTTCTACTCAGAAATCCTAACACAGCCTCCCCCTAAACCTATCCCCGCATGTAGGGGCTCGGTGAAGGTCGCAGAGAAGGTGTGGAGGTGTCTGATGGGGTCACACCTATCATAGAAGGAGATCTGCCCGGCCTCATAATCCAGATCTATCCTGACTCTATCGCTGGAGAAATCAGCAGGCAACTGGATCTCTTTCCTGCCATGTATCACAAAACACTTGTTATTATACCTGTACAGACCCCAAGATCTTTTAGTATATCCAATCTCTGACCTATCTCCCCACTTGTCTATACTGGGGTAACACATCCCGACTATCCACCACTCTGATCCCCCAACATCCACTTCCCAGTAATGTTGCCCTGAGGAGAAACTCTGGCTGCTCAACACCTGATTATAATGCTCAAATCTCTCTGGTGTTTCAGGGTACTGCTGCTCTACAAATGACCAGGATGCAGTTTTCCTGTCAGCTGATATACGGAGCTCATAACCAGCTGTGTTTACATCCAGTAATATGTCTGCAGGCTGTAAATAGTTATAGATCCTCCCAGTTACCCCAGACATGATATCAGCCAGTCCTGTGTGTAGTGTGTGTGAGATGCCGGCCAAATCCAGATCCCCTCCATCATGGAGCTGCTCATCATGTCTGTCCTCCGTGTCACACAAGTCACCTGTGTCTGATTCTGCGCTCTCCTCGTCCTCTTCTTCCTCCTCATCTCCCTCCTCCGTGTCCAGTAAGTCACCTGTGTCTGATTCTGCATTCTCCTCGTCCTCTTCTTCTTCCCCCTCATCTCTGTCCTCCATGTCACACAAGTCACCTGTGTCTAATTCTGCACTGCCCTCATCCTCCTCCTCTTCTTCCTCCTCATCTCCCTCCTCCATGTCACACAAGTCACCTGTGTCTAATTCTGCACCCTCCTCCTCCTCTTCTTCCTCCTCATCTCCCTCCTCCATGTCCAATAAGTCACCTGTGTCTGATTCTGCACTGTCCTCATCCTCTTCTTCTTCCTCATCCTCCTCCTCCATGTCACAGGATTCACCTGTGTCTGATTCTGCACTGTCCTCATCCTCTTCTTCTTCCTCATCCTCCTCCTCCATGTCACAGGATTCACCTGTGTCTGATTCTGTTTCCTCCCCATCTCCCTCCTCTAAGTCACACAAGTCACCTGTGTGTGATTCCTGTAAGACAGTCAGTGGATCAGTCATGTTACACAGCTCCTCAATGTGACGCATCTTCCTGGACAGCTCCGCCTTCTTTATCTCCAGCTGCTGAATCCTCACATTGTATTTGCTTGATATCTCCATTGCCTGCTTGGTGATATCACTCAGGACTTTCTTCTCAAGGTCTTCCAGACGTTTCCTGAGCTCTGTAAACAGGATAGATACTCTCTGTGTTTCACCATCTGCTTTTTCTTGAGATTTTTTCCTGCGTTTCTCCAGACTCTGCACTCTCTCCTTATTTTTCTCTGTCTGTTTGATGAGTTTCTCCACATAGGTTCTCAACTGCTTCTTCTTCTCCTCAGAGGCCTCATCCAGTGACTCCATCTTATGTCCTACATGTCCCCCAATCACATAGCAGGACACACAGACACAGGCAGCATCCTCCGTGCAGTAATACTCCAGGATCTTCTTATGGACGGAGCATTTCCTGGACTCCAGGGAGGTGGTTGGGTCACACAAGACATGATCTGGTGCCTTGCTGTGGACTCTCAGGTGTTTATCACACAGAGAAACTTCACACAGTAGACAGGATTTCACAGCAGGTACAGGAAAGTCCACACAGTGACTGCAGAAGACTTCCTGGCTTGGCTGAGTAGACTGGAAGTTCTCCACGATGTTACGCAGCTTTATGTTCCTCTGCAGTGCCGTCCGTTCCTGGAACCTCTCTCTGCATTCAGGACAGGAATATCCTCCAGACCCCTCCTGTGAGTCCAAAACACGATCAATACAGACCCGGCAGAAGTTGTGGCCACATCTCAGGGTTACAGGATCGGTATATATGTCCAGACAGAGGGAACACTCCAGCTCCACTCTCAGACCACCAGATGCCATCGCTGACAGCAGAAGAGGAAAGTGAAAGTGAAATCCTCGGTGTCAGAAGTCCATGTTATCAGTCCCACACATTCCTGCCTGGGGAGGGGCTGAGACTGTTGCTGTGTTCTCAGCATTAGTTACTATTTCCTGGAATTATATAGAAAAGGAGATTACAGCTAATATGTAGCTGCTCAGGAACTGAAGGGTAATTTATAGTGAATTCACACCTCATGTACTGGCCTCAGACTTCTCAACACTTCAGCCAGGGGCATAGCAATAGGGGGTGCAGAGGTTGCAGCCGCATCGGGGCCCTTGGGCCAAAGGGGCCCCAAAGGACCCTCCCTGAACTGCAGTATTAGCTCTCTATTGGTCCTGCGTAGAGATGAGCGTAATGGAGTAATTACGATTTCGCGAAATTTCGCGTAATTAGTGTAATTACGTTTATGGCCGTAAGTACATAATCGTAATGAAGAAGGATTTCGCGAAATTTCGCGTAAGCGTAATTTTCGCGTAATTTTCGCATTGCAACGGGTATTACGAAATTAATGCGTATGGTCATGCTCCCGAAGCGGAAAAGTTGACGCATGTATCAATGTTAGGTAGCCGCCGACTTTAAGGGTTAATAGCAAAGCCCCCTTAAATGCTAAGAGCCTCAAATTTGGAGAATATATTAAGGAGATCAGGAGGAATAAGAGGAAAATTTTTTTTTTCAAAAAGACCTTATAGTTTTTGAGAAAATCGATGTTAAAGTTTCAAAGGAAAAATGTAAACATTTAAAAACCCGCCGACTTTAACGGTTAATAGCAAAGCCTGCTTAAAGTTTAGGAACACCAAATTCCCAGGGTATATTAAGGGGATCAGTGGGAATAAGAGGAAAATTTTTTTTTTCAAAAAGACCTTATAGTTTTTGAGAAAATCGATTTTTAAGTTTCAAGGGCGAAAATGTCTTTTAAATGCAGAAAATGTCAGTTTTTTTTTTTGCACAGGTAACAATAGTGTATTATTTTCATAGATTCCCCCAAGTGGGAAGAGTTTTACTTACTTCGTTCTGAGTGTGGGAAATATTAAAAAAAAAACGACGTGGGGTCCCCCCTCCCAGACCTCTTTAACCCCTTGTCCCCCATGCAGGCTGGGATAGCCAGAATGCGGAGCACCGGCCGCGTGGGGCTCCGCACCCTGACTATACCAGCCCGCATGGTCCATGGATTGGGGGGTCTCGGAAGGGGAGGGGCAGCCAAGCTTTCCCCTCCCCCTCCGAGCCCTTGTCCAATCCAAGGACAAGGGGCTCTTCTCCACCTCCGATGGGCGGTGGAGGTGGAGGCCGCGATTTCCTGGGGGGGGGGAGGTTCATGGTGGAATCTGGGAGTCCCCTTTAAAAAGGGGTCCCCCAGATGCCCACCCCCCCTCCCAGGAGAAATGAGTATAGAGGTACTTGTACCCCTTACCCATTTCCTTTAAGAGTTAAAAGTAAATAAACACACAAACACTTAGAAAAAGTATTTTAATTGAACAAAAAACATAACCACGAAAAAAGTCCTTTAATATTCTTAATTAACCATTAATACTTACCTGTCCCTTTAAATAAATGATCCCTCGCAATAGCCTCGGAAATGTTCTATCAGTTACAATGTAACAAAGTTATTACAATGTAACAACTTTGTTACATTGTAACTACGCCGCACCCGACGTCACTCGCCGCTCAGCCGCCGCATACGCGTCCGTGCTGCACGGACCCGACAGAGCTCTGAGCTATATAGCTCAGAGCTCTGAGAAGCATCTTTGTATTTGGGCTCCAAGGAGCCCCATTGGTCCTTAGCAGACCAATGGGGTTCCTTTTGATTTGAAGGAACCCCATTGGTCTGCTAAGGACCAATGGGGCTCCTTGGAGCCAAAATACAAAGATGCTTCTCAGAGCTCTGAGTTATATAGCTCAGAGCTATGTCGGGAATGTGTGCAGCGCAGACGCGTATGCGGCGGCGGCGAGTGACGTCGGGTGCGGCGTAGTTACAATGTAACAAAGTTGTTACATTGTCATAACTTTGTTACATTGTAACTGATAGAACATTTCCGAGGCTATTTCGAGGGATCATTTATTTAAAGGGACAGGTAAGTATTAATGGTTAATTAAGAATATTAAAGGACTTTTTTCGTGGTTATGTTTTTTGTTCAATTAAAATACTTTTTCTAAGTGTTTGTGTTTATTTACTTTTAACGCTTAAAGGAAATGGGTAAGGGGTACAAGTAGTGATGCTCAAATACCCCTTTTTAAAATTCGAGTTTGGTCGAATTCGAATAGTAAATTATTCGAGGTCAGTCGAATATTCGAGTCGAATAATTTTTACTATTCGATTCGACCTCGGACTTCGAGCTCACTATTCGAGTCGGTATTCGAGCTCACTATTTGAGCTGACTATTCGAATTGGCCTTAAATAGCTTCTAACACTTGTTTTGAGGGTGAATGATGCAAGAAACATCTTTTTTTCCAAGTAACAACAGCAAGTGATTATGTGGGGATGTTCCTTTAAAAAAAAATGTGGAAAGAGAAGTTGTGTCCTAAATTTTGTTCAGTAGTGTTACTGTATATACTTGTTCTTCTTCTTCTTTATCTTTCTTCTTCTTCTAGATCTTCTTCTTCTATATCTTCTTCTTCTTCTTCTTCTTCTTCTTCTTCTTCATCATCTTCTTCTTCTTCTTCTTCTTCTTCATCTTCTTCATCTTCTTCTTCATCTTCATCTTCATCTTCTTCTTCATCTTCATCTTCTTCATCTTCTTCTTCTTCATCTTCTTCTTCTTCTTCTTCTTCATCTTCTTCTTCTTCATCTTCTTCTTCTTCATCTTCTTCTTCTTCATCTTCTTCATCTTCTTCTTCTTCATCTTCTTCATCTTCTTCTTCTTCTTCTTCTTCATCTTCTTCATCTTCTTCTTCTTCTTCTTCTTCATCTTCTTCTTCTTCATCTTCTTCTTCTTCATCTTCTTCATCTTCTTCTTCTTTTTCATCTTCTTTTTCATCTTCTTCTTCATCTTCTTCTTCATCTTCTTCTTCATCTTCTTCTTCTTCATCTTCTTCATCTTCTTCTTCTTTATCTTCTTGTTCTTTTTCATCTTCTTCTTCATCATCTTCACGTATTTCTCTTTTCAATTTTTTTTTAAAGAAATGCAGCTATTTTTGAGCGTAACAAATAGCTGGTGGGCGCACGCATGTTGGAAGCGCCATTGTATGTGCTCCCTGGCAGTGGAAACACAAAGACAGCAGGAGGTAAATTCAGCAGCAGGAGGAGGAGGATGAGTGTGTGGCAGCAGGCAGTCAATGAGGCAGGCAGCTCGCCGTGACATAATAGCCCTGGTACCTAGCGGTGATACCAGGGCTGTAAATAAACACAACAGGAGGTCCCAGACAGCGGTCGTGCAGCCCACATTGTGTCCAATACACAACTGGGACAACACAGTTTTCAACCCGGGCACCTCAGAAAAATTAAACCTTTTTTTTTTTTTAATGGTTTTTTGGTTTTTGGTTTTACAACCAATATAGCTATTGTTTGACGTAATAGCTGGTGGCAGAGTGGCAGCAGAAGAAGGTAATGCTGTGTACCCTGGCAGTGGGAAACACAGACAGACAGCAGCAGCAGGAGGAGGAATGGAGGAGTAGGCGAGCAGCTATTGTTTGACGTAATAGCTGGTGGCAGAGTGGCAGCAGAAAGTAAATCATCTGTGTACCCTGGCAGTGGGAAACACAGACAGACAGCAGCAGCAGCAGCAGGAGGAGGTGTGGAGGAGCAGTGTGAGTGTGGCAGCAGGTAGGCAGCGTGACATAATAGCCCTGGTACCTAGCGGTGATACCAGGGCTGTAAATAAACACAACAGGAGGTCCCAGACAGCGGTCGTGCAGCCCACATTGTGTCCAATACACAACTGGGACAACACAGTTTTCAACCCGGGCACCTCAGAAAAATTAAACCTTTTTTTTTTTTTAATGGTTTTTTGGTTTTTGGTTTTACAACCAATATAGCTATTGTTTGACGTAATAGCTGGTGGCAGAGTGGCAGCAGAAGAAGGTAATGCTGTGTACCCTGGCAGTGGGAAACACAGACAGACAGCAGCAGCAGGAGGAGGAATGGAGGAGTAGGCGAGCAGCTATTGTTTGACGTAATAGCTGGTGGCAGAGTGGCAGCAGAAGGTAAATCATCTGTGTACCCTGGCAGTGGGAAACACAGACAGACAGCAGCAGCAGCAGCAGGAGGAGGTGTGGAGGAGCAGTGTGAGTGTGGCAGCAGGTAGGCAGCGTGACATAATAGCCCTGGTACCTAGCGGTGATACCAGGGCTGTAAATAAACACAACAGGAGGTCCCAGACAGCGGTCGTGCAGCCCACATTGTGTCCAATACACAACTGGGACAACACAGTTTTCAACCCGGGCACCTCAGAAAAATTAAACCTTTTTTTTTTTTATCGGTTTTTTGGTTTTTGGTTTTACAACCAATATAGCTATTGTTTGACGTAATAGCTGGTGGCAGAGTGGCAGCAGAAGAAGGTAATTCTGTGTACCCTGGCAGTGGGAAACACAGACAGACAGCAGCAGCAGGAGGAGGAATGGAGGAGTAGGCGAGCAGCTATTGTTTGACGTAATAGCTGGTGGCAGAGTGGCAGCAGAAGGTAAATCATCTGTGTACCCTGGCAGTGGGAAACACAGACAGACAGCAGCAGCAGCAGCAGCAGGAGGAGGTGTGGAGGAGCAGTGTGAGTGTGGCAGCAGGTAGGCAGCGTGACATAATAGCCCTGGTACCTAGCGGTGATACCAGGGCTGTAAATAAACACAACAGGAGGTCCCAGACAGCGGTCGTGCAGCCCACATTGTGTCCAATACACAACTGGGACAACACAGTTTTCAACCCGGGCACCTCAGAAAAATTAAACCTTTTATTTTTTTTAATGGTTTGTTTGGTTTTGGTTTTGCAACCAATATAGCTATTGTTTGACGTAATAGCTGGTGGCAGAGTGGCAGCAGAAGAAGGTAATTCTGTGTACCCTGGCAGTGGGAAACACAGACAGACAGCAGAAGGGCAGTACACAGCAGCCCACTGTAGGTGTAAAATGTGTGGCTGCAGGCGACGTAATAGTCAAAGTGAACCAGGCTGGCTTAGTGAGCAGGAGCCAGGAGGTGGTAAACGGTGGTAAGGCACATTAACGATGGTTCCGGCAGCCAGTTCATGTCCCCCTCTCGCCGACAACAGGGGCCAGGAACTCGCCTTCCACCCACGCCTGGTTCATCTTGAGAAACGTCAGTCTGTCCACAGACTTGTGAGACAGACGTGAGCGTTTCTCGGTGACCACGCCACCAGCTGCACTGAAGCAGCGCTCGGACAGCACGCTGGAAGGGGGGCAGGACAGCACTTCCAGGGCGTACTGCGCCAGCTCGCTCCAGATCTCCATGCGCTTGACCCAATACTCCATGGGATCAACAGGGGCATCGCTGTCAAGCCCGCTGTACGACCCCATGTAGTCAGCCACCATGCGGGTCAGGCGCTGGCTGTGACCGGAGGAGGATGCTGCTGCATGCATCTCCTCTCTAGTCACTGCTGCCGGAGCCTCTACAGTCCTGTAGAGCTCGTGGCTGAGAGACAGCAGGTCTGTGGGGCGCTTGCTGCTGCTGGATGCAGGCACCTGCTGCTGCCTCTGTGCTGGCTGCTGGACAGTGGGGGTGGAAGGCTGGGGGAAGGCTTCCTCCAAGCGCTCAACAAGGGCCTGCTGCAAGCTCCTTATTTGTTGCGCTGGGTCTCCTCCTGCAGGCGGCAGGAACTGGCTCAACTTCCCCTTGAGGCGTGGGTCCAACATCATGCTGATCCAGATGTCCTCCCTCTGCTTCATCTGGATCACCCTGGGGTCCCTGCGCAGGCACGTCAGCATGTGCGCTGCCATTGGGAAGAGGCGGGCCACGTCTGCTGGCACATCGACGTCAGTGCTGTCCTCATCCTCCTCCTCTGCCGCCTCATCCTCTCTCCACCCCCGCACCAACTCAGCTGCGCTGTGCTGATCCCCCTCATCAGCAGCCAGGTCAGGGACCTCCACCAAGTCCTCCTCCTCCTCCCCCTCAGAGGTGGACTGCGCAGCTGGTTGCCGCTCCTGCTGGTCCAAGGCTGCCGCTCCCTGTTCCAGCAAAGCATCGAGGGCCCTGTTCAGCAGAGAAACCAGGGGCACCCACTCGCAGACCATAGCATGGTCCCTGCTCACCATGTTTGTGGCCTGCAGGAAGGGAGCCAGCACAAAGCACACCTGCTGCATGTGCCTCCAGTCATCATCGGGGACGATGGACGGGATGTTGCTGGTCTTGTCCCTTCTCTGAGCTGCGGAAACAGTGGCCAGGGCAAGGTACTGGTTGACAGCGTGCCTCTGTTCAACCAGACGCTCCAACATCGCCAGGGTGGAGTTCCAGCGAGTCGGAACGTCAAGGATCAGCCGATGGCGTGGCAGATCCAGCTCCTTTTGCACGTCTTCCAGGCTCGCACAGGCTGCAGCCGAGCGCCGGAAGTGACGCACAACATTCCTTGCCGTTTCCAGCAGTTCGCCCATCCCCTGGTAGGTGCGCAGGAACTTCTGCACCACCAGGTTCAGCACGTGGGCAAGACAGGGGATGTGGGTCAGGTTTCCCCTGTCTATTGCGGCAACCAGATTGGCCCCATTGTCGGCCACCACCTCTCCGACTCTGAGGCCTCTGGGGGTCAGCCAAATCCTCTCCTGCTCCTGGAGTTTGGCCAACACATGGGTTGCCGTCAGCTTGGTCTTCCCAAGGCTGACCAAGTGCAGCAGCGCTTGGCAGTGGCGGGCCTTCACGCTGCTGCTGAGGCGGGGGGTTTGGCCAGGTGTGCCGGAGGATGGCAGAGGATCGGAGGAACCTGCTGCAGTTCCCCTGACCCTGCGGGGTGGCACCACCCACTGTGTTGCTGCTGCTGCTGTGCCCGCTGCTGCTCTCCCATCCTCACCCCCTTCCACCAAGCTGACCCAGTGGACAGTGAAGGACAGGTAGCGGCCTGTCCCGAAGCGGCTGCTCCAGGAGTCCATGGTGACGTGGACCCTTTCACCAACCGCGTGCTCCAGCCCTCGCTCCACATTGGCCATCACAAAGCGGTGCAGTGCAGGAATGGCCTTGCGGGCAAAGAAGTGTCTGCTGGGGAGCTGCCAGTCTGGGGCTGCGCAAGCAAGCAGCGCACGAATGTCGCTCCCCTCCTGCACGAGCGTGTACGGCAGGAGTTGGGAGCACATGGCCCGTGCCAGCAAGCCGTTCAGCTGCCGCACGCGACGGCTGCTGGGAGGCAGAGCCCTAACCACCCCCTGGAAGGACTCGCTCAAAAGGCTCTGGCGTGGCCTTTTGCTGGCACGGGAATCAGCAGACACAGCGGAGGAGGCCACTGAGGACTGGCTGCCAGAACAGGCCTCAGTGTCGGCGGCAGGAGTTGCAGAGGGGGGAGGAGCAGTGCGTTTCCGCACTCCTGCTGGTGCTGCTGGAGGAGCAGGAGGGCGGGTGGCTGCTGTTGCTGCTGCTGCTGCTGAAGGCTGTGCAGTGATGGGTGTGGTGCCACTGCCAGCACCAGATGCCTTCAGCCTCTGGAACTCCTCATGCTGGTGGAAATGTTTAGCCGCAAGGTGGTTGATGAGCGAGCTGGTGCAGAACTTTAAGGGGTCTGCACCTCTGCTCAACTTCCGCTGACAGTGGTTGCAAGTGGCGTACTTGCTGTACACAGTGGGCATGGTGAAATATCGCCAGATTGGTGACTTAAACATCCCCCTACGGCATGGAAGCGCTGCTGCCTGTCTCCCTGTGGTGGTTGGGGGGGGGGCTTGGGGGGCTTGGGTGCGGCTGGTGGTGGTACTGGCAGATGCTGCTGCTGCTGCTGCTGAGCCTGAGACACCAGCAGGCTGTGGGACCTGCCTACTGCTGCTGCCAATGCTTGCAATGATGCGCCTCCTTGCAAGGCCCACAAGAGCATCCTCCTCCTCCTCCTCAGAGCTGCTGAGGACGACATCCCCTGGAGGTGGTGGCACCCAGTCTCTGTCTGTCACCGGGTCATCATCATCCTCCCTCCCCCTCCTGAAACATGTCCTGCTGGGATGAGGACCCCCCAAACTCCTCTCCTGATGCATGGATGGGCTGCTTGACTGTCGCCACAGTCTTGCTGTCCAATCCCTCATCCCCCAAAGTGCCCATCAGCATCTCCTCCTCAAGATCGCCAACAACAGCAGACAATTTACTCATGATGCCTGGGGTCAAAAGACTGCTGAATGACAGGTCGGCGAGTGACGGTGAACTGGCCTCCTCCCCAGACCCTGCTGGGCGGCTGCTGCGAACAGGGGTGGTGGTGGTGGTGGTGGTGAGGGTGGAGGCCTCGGATGCAGAGCTGATGGCGGGCTGCTCATCCTCCGTCATGAGTTGCACCACAGTGTCTGCATCCTTTTCCTCAATGGGACGTTTCCGACCCGGCTGGAGGAAAATGGGAGCAGGTGCTACACGCTGCTGCTGCTGTGTCTCTGCAGCGTGAGTTGCAGATGCTCCTGCTGGGCGGCGCCCAAGGCGTCCACGGCCAGTGGCTATGGGAGGAATGTTAGCCACTGACGCTGCTGCTGCTGCTGCGGAACTGTGCATGGTGGCGCGCCCGCGGCCGCGGCTTGCCACAATGCTGCTCCCTCTCCTCCTGATTCCCTTGCTGCCCTTCCCCTTGCCCAAACCGCGCTGGCTGCCACTTCCAGACATCTTCAATGTTTTGGGCGTATAGAGAAAAGTTTTTTAAAAGGGCGGCTGAAAAGTGGGGTACTTTAATGGAGTGGGTTGGTTGGTGAGGTGACTGAGTGAGTGTCCCCTAGTACAGTAAGTAAGTAGTAACAGTCAGGAAGTACAACTAGCAGTTACAATAATCAGTAGTAATCACAAGTAAATTTAGTGTGTGTACACTCAGACAGTGAGTGCACGCACGCAGGAGCTAGTAGCCTATGGACAGTGACTGAGTGTCCTAGACTCCTAGTACAGTAAGAGTAAGTAGTAACAGTAAGTAGAACTAACTAATTACGATAATCAATCAGCGATCAGAAGGAAATAGAGTGTGTGTTGTGTGTGTACACTCAGACAGTGAGTGCACGCACGCAGGAGCTAGTAGCCTATGAACACAGTGACTGAGTGTCCTAGACTCCTAGTACAGTAAGAGTAAGTAGTAACAGTAAGTAGAACTAACTAATTACAATAATCAATCAGCGATCAGAAGGAAATGGAGTGTGGGTGTGTGTACACTCAGACAGTGAGTGCACGCACGCAGGAGCTAGTAGCCTATGAACACAGTGACTGAGTGTCCTAGACTCCTAGTACAGTAAGAGTAAGTAGTAACAGTAAGTAGAACTAACTAATTACAATAATCAATCAGCGATCAGAAGGAAATGGAGTGTGGGTGTGTGTACACTCAGACAGTGAGTGCACGCACGCAGGAGCTAGTAGCCTATGAACACAGTGACTGAGTGTCCTAGACTCCTAGTACAGTAAGAGTAAGTAGTAACAGTAAGTAGAACTAACTAATTACAATAATCAATCAGCGATCAGAAGGAAATGGAGTGTGGGTGTGTGTACACTCAGACAGTGAGTGACCGCACGCAGGAGCTAGTAGCCTATGGACAGTGACTGAGTGTCCTAGACTCCTAGTACAGTAAGAGTAACTAGTAACAGTAAGTAGAACTAACTAATTACAATAATCAATCAGCGATCAGAAGGAAATGGAGTGTGGGTGTGTGTACACTCAGACAGTGAGTGCACGCACGCAGGAGCTAGTAGCCTATGAACACAGTGACTGAGTGTCCTAGACTCCTAGTACAGTAAGAGTAAGTAGTAACAGTAAGTAGAACTAACTAATTACAATAATCAATCAGCGATCAGAAGGAAATGGAGTGTGGGTGTGTGTACACTCAGACAGTGAGTGCACGCACGCAGGAGCTAGTAGCCTATGAACACAGTGACTGAGTGTCCTAGACTCCTAGTACAGTAAGAGTAAGTAGTAACAGTAAGAAGAACTAACTAATTACAATAATCAATCAGCGATCAGAAGGAAATGGAGTGTGGGTGTGTGTACACTCAGACAGTGAGTGCACGCACGCAGGAGCTAGTAGCCTATCAACACAGTGACTGAGTGTCCTAGACTCCTAGTACAGTAAGAGTAAGTAGTAACAGTAAGTAGAACTAACTAATTACAATAATCAATCAGCGATCAGAAGGAAATGGAGTGTGGGTGTGTGTACACTCAGACAGTGAGTGCACGCACGCAGGAGCTAGTAGCCTATGAACACAGTGACTGAGTGTCCTAGACTCCTAGTACAGTAAGAGTAAGTAGTAACAGTAAGTAGAACTAACTAATTACAATAATCAATCAGCGATCAGAAGGAAATAGAGTGTGGGTGGTGTGTGTACACTCAGACAGTGAGTGACCGCACGCAGGAGCTAGTAGCCTATGAACACAGTGACTGAGTGTCCTAGACTCCTAGTACAGTAAGAGTAAGTAGTAACAGTAAGTAGAACTAACTAATTACGATAATCAATCAGCGATCAGAAGGAAATGGAGTGTGGGTGTGTGTACACTCAGACAGTGAGTGCACGCACGCAGGAGCTAGTAGCCTATGGACAGTGACCGAGTGTCCTAGACTCCTAGTACAGTAAGAGTAAGTAGTAACAGTAAGTACAACTAACTAATTACGATAATCAATCAGCGATCAGAAGGAAATAGAGTGTGTGTTGTGTGTGTACACTCAGACAGTGAGTGCAGTGCGCACACGCAGGAGCTAGTAGCCTATATGAACAGTGACAGTGAGTGTCCCTACGGGTACAGTAAGAGTAAGTAGTAAGTAAGTACAACTAAATAACAATAATCTATCAGTAATCAGAAGGAAATAGAGTGTGTGTACACACAGACAGTAAGTGAGTGCACACACGCAGGAGCTAGCTAGTAGCCTGTAAACAGTGACAGTCAGTGAGTGTCCTACTCCTAGTACAGTATAACTACAATACTATTAGTAAAGGACAGCAGAAATACTGGTATAGATGAGAGAAATAAACAGAGGACAGCTGCCCACAGAGGCAAGGCCCCCCTGAGGCCTAAACCTGTAAGCTTGCAGCAGCTGCCTGTCTCTAATGTAACACACAAGCTACTAACTAAAATACAATGTCTATCTAACTAACAACAATATAGGTGTATATGGCAGGTGTAGGTGAGCAAAAACGCTAGGTAAATGATCACAATAGAGCACTTGCTAAGCCAAAGCACAAAGGAGCAACTCTCTCTCTGTACAAGTCTCAGGCAAGCATGGAGAAACGGAACATGGCGGCCGCTATTTATAGGGTAGGGGCTGGCCAGGGTCCCCCTCTGTGATTGGCTGCCGTCAGAGGGCCTGGGAGCCCTCTGATTGGCTCTAAGGACATCAATCTGGGCTATGACGCTATTCGAGCTCGGTACCGAGCTCGAATAGCGCCGGGTTGCTCGAATAGCTCGAATAGTGAATGGGCTATTAGAGTGTACTCGGATAGCCCATTCGAATAGCTCCAGCTATTCGGAGCTCGAATACTGAGCTCGAATAGCTGGAAAAGAGCTCGAATATTCGAGCTACTCGAATATTCGAGCTCTGCTGAGCACCACTGGGTACAAGTACCTCTATACTCATTTCTCCTGGGAGGGGGGGTGGGCATCTGGGGGACCCCTTTTTAAAGGGGACTCCCAGATTCCACCATGAACCTCCCCCCCAGGAAATCGCGGCCTCCACCTCCACCGCCCATCGGAGGTGGAGAAGAGCCCCTTGTCCTTGGATTGGACAAGGGCTCGGAGGGGGAGGGGAAAGCTTGGCTGCCCCTCCCCTTCCGAGACCCCCCAATCCATGGACCATGCGGGCTGGTATAGTCAGGGTGCGGAGCCCCACGCGGCCGGTGCTCCGCATTCTGGCTATCCCAGCCTGCATGGGGGACAAGGGGTTAAAGAGGTCTGGGAGGGGGGACCCCACGTCGTTTTTTTTTTATATTTCCCACACTCAGAACGAAGTAAGTAAAACTCTTCCCACTTGGGGGAATCTATGAAAATAATACACTATTGTTATCTGTGCAAAAAAAAACTGTCATTTTCTGCATTTAAAAGACATTTTCGCCCTTGAAACTTAAAAATCGATTTTCTCAAAAACTATAAGGTCTTTTTGAAAAAAAATGTTTTCCTCTTATTCCCACTGATCCCCTTAATATACCCTGGGAATTTGGTGTTCCTAAACTTTAAGCAGGCTTTGCTATTAACCGTTAAAGTCGGCGGGTTTTTAAATGTTTACATTTTTCCTTTGAAACTTTAACATCGATTTTCTCAAAAACTATAAGGTCTTTTTGAAAAAAAAAATTTCCTCTTATTCCTCCTGATCTCCTTAATATATTCTCCAAATTTGAGGCTCTTAGCATTTAAGGGGGCTTTGCTATTAACCCTTAAAGTCGGCGGCTTTTTTATATTATACGGAGCGTTACGGTTTAACGCGAAATTACGGTAGCGTTTAATGCGAAATTACGGCATGAACGAAACGCGAAATTACGCGTTGAAAATTACGCTTACGGTATTTTCAATTACGATTTTAATGGCAATTACGCTACTGTAATTTCGCATCGTAATAGCAAATTTCGCATGCGTAATTTTAGTAATGCGAAATTACGAAAATTTCAACTCAACTCTAGTCCTGCGCTCATAATTATCACTTCTATAGATACTTTGAATAGTGGTAATCATTAACATACTGCTCCCCATCCCCTTCTTGCACCTCTGTCATTGTGCTGTCCTTGGCAGGTTTTGGTGCGCCGTATCAGTTGTTATGTATAGAATGCTTGGGGGGCTCCATTGTAAAGCTTGCATCGGGGCCCACAGCTGCTTAGCTATGCCACTGACTTCAGCTTAGGTTGGCTGCATGCTCAGTGCAAAGCAACATGGCATTGTTTAATAGAGGTGGTCCGAATAGCTCACCGTCGAAGATCAAGTATTCATGCTTGCCACAAGTGGCGAGAACTTTGTGCTATTCGACCCGCCCCCCATACATCATCATTGAGCTAAAGTTTGACCCCTTACATCACAGTCAGCAGGCACATGGCAGCCAATCAGCCTGCCATGTTCCAGTCTGTCTTTGGCTGGAGAGGAAGGGACAGCGCTTGCTGGAGATAGGGAAAGCGTTAGCTAGGTCTGTTTATTGTGATCCTTGCTGGCTGATTGCTGTTTAATCACCCCAAACAGCCCTTCTGAGGGCTACTTCATCCTGTTAAACTCCACAGCCCACAGGCCCCCACCATTGTGCCCACAGACAGCACTGAGCCACACATGTGCCCACTTACAGTGATATTGAATTGTGTGCCACATAAAAGCACCTTTTTTTCCACTACTGCTGCAGGGCCTGTGTTATTATCACTAAATTATGTAGAGGCGTAGCTAGGTGGGGCAAGGGGGGATATGTCTCCGGGCTCAGCACATGGAGGGGGGGGGTGCTGGATCAGACTGCACTGTCCCCCCACGTGACCTGGCCCCCACACGGCCGAGAAAGAAGTAGGAAGGAGCAGATCTTCTCTGCTCTCCGCCCACAGCCCTCCTCTTCTCATGATTAAGGTGGGAAGGGCTGGATGGAGGCGGAGAGTGGGCAGTAAGCGGGAGTTCAGAAGGAGGTCTGCACAGTGGTCATCACCTACAGAGTGGGCAGTAAGTGGGAGTTCAGAAGGAGGTCTGCGCAGTGGTCATCACCTACAGAGTGGGCAGTAAGTGGGAGTTCAGAAGGAGGTCTGCGCAGTGGTCATCACCTACAGAGTGGGCAGTAAGCGGGAGTTCAGAAGGAGGTCTGCGCAGTGGTCATCACCTACAGAGTGGGCAGTAAGTGGGAGTTCAGAAGGAGGTCTGCGCAGCGGTCATCACCTACAGAGTGGGCAGTAAGCGGGAGTTCAGAAGGAGGTCTGCGCAGTGGTCATCACCTACAGAGTGGGCAGTAAGTGGGAGTTCAGAAGGAGGTCTGCGCAGTGGTCATCACCTACAGAGTGGGCAGTAAGCGGGAGTTCAGAAGGAGGTCTGCGCAGTGGTCATCACCTACAGAGTGGGCAGTAAGTGGGAGTTCAGAAGGAGGTCTGCGCAGCGGTCATCACCTACAGAGTGGGCAGTAAGCGGGGGTTCAGAAGGAGGTCTGCGCAGTGGCCATCACCTACAGAGTGGGCAGTAAGCGGGAGTTCAGAAGGAGGTCTGCGCAGTGGCCATCACCTACAGAGTGGGCAGTAAGCGGGAGTTCAAAAGGAGGTCTGCGCAGTGGTCATCACCTACAGAGTGGGCAGTAAGTGGGAGTTCAGAAGGAGGTCTGCGCAGTGGTCATCACCTACAGAGTGGGCAGTAAGCGGGAGTTCAGAAGGAGGTCTGCGCAGTGGTCATCACCTACAGAGTGGGCAGTAAGTGGGAGTTCAGAAGGAGGTCTGCGCAGTGGTCATCACCTACAGAGTGGGCAGTAAGCGGGAGTTCAGAAGGAGGTCTGCGCAGTGGTCATCACCTACAGAGTGGGCAGTAAGTGGGAGTTCAGAAGGAGGTCTGCGCAGTGGTCATCACCTACAGAGTGGGCAGTAAGCGGGAGTTCAGAAGGAGGTCTGCGCAGTGGTCATCACCTACAGAGTGGGCAGTAAGCGGGAGTTCAGAAGGAGGTCTGCGCAGTGGCCATCACCTACAGAGTGGGCAGTAAGCGGGAGTTCAAAAGGAGGTCTGCGCAGTGGTCATCACCTACAGAGTGGGCAGTAAGTGGGAGTTCAGAAGGAGGTCTGCGCAGTGGTCATCACCTACAGAGTGGGCAGTAAGCGGGAGTTCAGAAGGAGGTCTGCGCAGTGGTCATCACCTACAGAGTGGGCAGTAAGTGGGAGTTCAGAAGGAGGTCTGCGCAGCGGTCATCACCTACAGAGTGGGCAGTAAGCGGGGGTTCAGAAGGAGGTCTGCGCAGTGGCCATCACCTACAGAGTGGGCAGTAAGCGGGAGTTCAGAAGGAGGTCTGCGCAGTGGTCATCACCTACAGAGTGGGCAGTAAGCGGGAGTTCAGAAGGAGGTCTGCGCAGTGGTCATCACCTACAGAGTGAGCAGTAAGCGGGAGTTCAGAAGGAGGTCTGCGCAGTGGTCATCACCTACAGAGTGGGCAGTAAGCGGGAGTTCAGAAGGAGGTCTGCGCAGTGGTCATCACCTACAGAGTGGGCAGTAAGTGGGAGTTCAGAAGGAGGTCTGCGCAGTGGTCATCACCTACAGAGTGGGCAGTAAGCGGGAGTTCAGAAGGAGGTCTGCGCAGTGGCCATCACCTACAGAGTGGGCAGTAAGTGGGGGTTCAGAAGGAGGTCTGCGCAGTGGCCATCACCTACAGAGTGGGCAGTAAGTGGGAGTTCAGAAAGAGGTCTGCGCAGTGGCCATCACCTACAGAGTGGGCAGTAAGCGGGAGTTCAGAAGGAGGTCTGCACAGTGGCCATCACCTACAGAGTGGGCAGTAAGTGGGGGTTCAGAAGGAGGTCTGCACAGTGGCCATTACCTACAGAGTGGGCAGTAAGCGGGAGTTCAGAAGGAGGTCTGCGCAGTGGCCATCACCTACAGAGTGGGCAGTAAGTGGGAGTTCAGAAGGAGGTCTGCACAGTGGCCATCACCTATGGAGTGGGCAGTAAGTGGGGGTTCAGAAGGAAGTCTGCGCAGTGGCCATCACCTACATCATCAAAGTTCACCCAGGTAAAGGTCATGTATGGGTATCCATTGTTCATGTCAAACTTGAGCTGTTTCAGAAAAGTGCATTCAGAAGAGTCCAGGCTGTGGTAAATCAGCTGGTTCCTCTCCGCTGCCCTGAAAAAAAACATGCAGAACAAGTGTTTCTTGCATACTGTGGTGATGTAAAATACATGAAAACATAAATAACGTGAAGATGTCATTATACACTTCCACCCCGGCTGAACCGATACAAGTTGTTCAAACCTCTGGACGGATTTCTGTTCACAACTGATTACTGAACTACATCCTTCCACGGCATGGTCTGTCAGTTCAATCCGAAGGTTGAATCGTTTGAGGTACATGTCAGGGATGTTGCTAGGATTCTAAGAGATCTGGGGCACTTTTGGGCATGTGGGTGTGGTCATCATGGGTGGAGCCAAATTTACATGAACTTCACAGTGGTCTAATTGGGCCTGCCCAGCAAATTGTTGGACGAAGCCCCCCCTCTCCATTAATACAAAAATAACCCACAAATACAGCACATCACATAAATAGGCAGTGTCATTTAAAGGGATACTGTAGGGGGGTCGGGGGAACATGAGTTGAACTTACCCGGGGGTTCTAATGGTCCCCCGCAGACATCCTGTGCCCGCGCAGCCACTCCCCGATGCTCCGGCCCCGCCTCCGGTTCACTCCTGGAATTTCAGACTTTAAAGTCGGTAAACCACTGCGCCTGCGTTGCCGTGTTCTCGCTCCCGCTGACGTTGCTAGAAGTGTACTGCACAGACACAGACCATACTGGGCTTGTGCTATACGCTCCTGGTGACATCAGCGGGAGCAATGAAATTCCAGAAGTGAACCGGAGGCGGGGCTGGAGCATTGGGGAGTGGCTGCTTGGGCACAGGATGTCTGCGGGGCCGGAGCATCGGTGACTGGGTGCGCGGACATCTGCGGGGGAGGCGGGGCCGGAGCATCGGTGAGCGGCTGCGCAGGCACAGGATGTCTGCGGGGGACCAATAGAAGCCCCGGGTAAGTTCAACTCATCTCTCCCCGACCCCCCTACAGTATCCCTTTAATCATAACTAGGCAGAGTTCCCTGGCTTCTGTGCTGGCTGTCTGGTTTGCTGCTGGGTGGGCTGGCCTGCTGCCAGGTTGTCTGCCAGTCCCCCAATATCTTTCCCTGACCTTCTAGTGGACTACTTCCCATGCTCCCACTGACTCTCTATTGAGGCACCACAACTCCCAGCATGCCCCCATAGAAGAACCACAGCTCCCAGCATGCCCCCATAAAGACATCACAGCACCCAGCATGGCACCACAGCACCCAGTATGCCCACATTGAGGCACCACAACTCCCAGAATAGCCCTGATTGATTTACCACAGCTCCCAGCACCCCCACCATTGAGGCACCACAGCTGACTCTGCCTGGGGGACATCAGGGCACCCCAGAATAGATACAGGGCACGTGCCACTGATCTTTGAAGCAAGCAACACCCCTGTTACATGTTATCTGTCATTTTGTATGCCTTATCTGTTCTTCCGTCTCGTCCTTTGCATGTTTTTTACGCATAATCATCAGCCAACCTGTCCAAGTTGCTTGATAATTGTGCATTACAGAAGACTTCTGTTGAGCGTGTGTATGAGCCTTGAGACTCATACAGCAGTGCCTGCTCAGCGTCAGCCCTCAGGATCGTTTACTGTTTCTCTGCCACTGATCAGCCTGGGCCCCGGCCAGCACAGGTCTGTGATTACTGCTAGACAACGATCGTCCCCTTCTGCCCCCCAGTGTTCAATAGACGTAGCGCAGCCAGAAGCATACGGGGCTAAACTCTGTAATTGTGTAGCATTTATGTATATACTAGCTGATTGCCGGCGTTACCCGGGTTACGGTATGTATTTGGCTGGGGTTGCCTCTGCCCACTTTTCCTAACCCTAACACACAATTAAAGGGGCACTACAGCGAAAAACTGTAAAATTTAAAATATGTGCAAACATATACAAATAAGAGGTACATTTTTTTTTTCAGAGTAAAATGAGCCATAAATGATTTTTCTCCTATGTTGCTGTCACTTACAGTAGGTAGTAGAAATCTGACAGAAGTGACAGGTTTTGCACTAGTCCATCTCTTTATAGGGGATTTTCAGGGATATATTTATTTTCAGAAGCACTTAGTGAATGGCAGTTGCTCTGTCCAACTGCCAAAAAACTGTGTAGGGAGCAGGGAAGCCGGCCAGCATCACTGTTTAAATACTTTTTAGGGAATCTCTTTATAAAGAATAAAAGCCTTGCTGAGAATCCCCTATGAAGAGATGGACTAGTCCAAAACCTGTTGCTTCTGTCAGATTTCTACTGCCTACTGTAAGTGACAGCATTATAGGAGAAAAGTAATTTATGGCTCATAATAATCTGGAAGAAACAGACTTCTTATTTGTATATGTTTGCACATATTTTAAATTTTACATTTTTTTGCTGTAGTGCCCCTTTAATCAATGACCAGGTTTGTGAGCTTTGCAGTGTTTGGCATCAATAATTTGCATTGAAATGAAACGAATCTGATTGGCTGTTTGTGACTCCACCCCCTTTTCTGAATTTGAACCCCAGTCACCCAATGACCAACTGTACCCGGTTTGAGGCTTGTGCCATTAACAGTGCAAGAATGGCAGCAATATAATATTCCACTTGAAAATCAATAGGTGAATTTTGATTTGCTTTTATAGGCTCCACCCACTTTTCTGAATATTAATTTCAGTCACCCAGTGATCAACTGTGCAAACTTTGAGAACCCTACCATTAACAGTGTAAGAATGGCTGCAGTTTACATTTTCCCAGTAAAATGCGTATTTGTCTCCACCCACTGATGACCCAGCATTGCCTGGGTATGTATTTGGCTGGGACCACTTTTCCTAACCCTAACACACAATTAATCAATGACTCAATGACCAAGTCTGTGAGCTTTGTGGTCTTTGGCATCAATAATTTGCATTGGAATGAAACAAATCTGATTGGCTGTGTAAGCAGACAGAGGCGCCAGAAGAATAAAATATGCTAAAAATGTTAAAATGAGAGGAGGCAGTGGTGGACTTACCTCCTCCAATCAGACACATAAGAATGTTGTGTTAATTCAAACAACAAAAGATTTATTTGTATACTCCAAAAAGTGCAACATGTTTCGCAGGCATCTCCCGCTTCATCAGGCAATACAAAAGGAGCATAAAACTGTGGGACAGAAAAGCTGGCTCAGTATGACATGCTGGGTTTAAAGTAGTGCATAATATGAACAATAAAAGGTTTTTTTCAACATGTAATCAAATGGGTGGGGTACTAGAAAAAATCAGGTGGGGGGAAAAAGGGAGAAAGGGGAACAGGGAGTACAAAGTCAAGTACAAAGTAGATATAAAAGTAATTTGCAACAACAATTGGAAAGACTATCCCCATAAAACCGCACCACACTAGTATAACAAAATGACAAAGCTTTATTCATCATATTACAATGGATACCAAATGTTAAAATCAATTAAAAATGAACGTCCAAAACACACCATTCTGTATATATTATATTATAGTAATATAAATGCAATATTAAACGCTTCTACCTAGGAAACGTCCAGCGGTGTGTGGCAGTTTCCCGTGCGGCAGATGTAATGTCTGTAGCTTGATGACACCCACAAAATTTGTAATAAGTCGGAGGAATGGCCACACACATGTCATCAAAGATTTTATCAATTGCCAAACAACGGGGGTTGTTTACCTGTTACTTTGCCCGTGTGACAAGTTGTATGTGGTACATTATAGAAAGGACCATAGAAAAAGATTCATACAGGATCTTCAAGTACAAAAATATCAAAACTTTATTGACACAAAAATAGATAGTCCATTAAAAATATCTCTGTAAGAGGTTCTTTGTAGATATTTCCAACACAGAATTCAGATACACATATGTAGTCTTTCCAATTGTTGTTGCTAATTTATATAATCCCCTTCTGCACGCATTAAGTTGATTGGTATATTATAGAAGCTTTAGTATTTGACTGGTGCTTGCCCTATTCCTTCTTTTACATTATTGGTCATACGACTGTCTTTGGTCTTTTCCAGGGCTACAGCACGGTCTTTGCCAGAGGGTGCAGGGGATTGGCCCTGCATGTATGCGGCGTTTCGACGCTTGTTGTGGTGGAGCCAAGGAGTTTGTTCTCCGTTTGATCATGAACCATTGTTGAAAGTCCAACGTTATGAGTTTTCTATGTTGAGGTTGAGGACCGATGCTACAGGATCCTGATAAGCACACACTTTTTATTCATTTGTTGTAAAAATTCCCTCACGTTTTCAATTGAGAAAACATTTATACATCTGTTTATCTGGTCTCTGGCAGGATACAGTTTGGCTGTGGGTTGGGTCTTGGTTGATTCAAACATGGAGACGCTGAATAGATTGGAAAGAGATTGGACTTCCCAATTAAGTCAGGTGTTTGGGGAGGTGCAGGCAGCTGGTAGTGGTGGAACTGATTGCCCACCAGACTTTAAGAAATTATGTGTGGAGATCAAAAACGCACATGCAGAGTATATACGACTCTGGTGGAACATTCAGAGTTTAGAGAACTATAAAAAGGAGGGCATCTTTCCCAGGGGACTTAGGGTGCAGATCTTTCCCTCATGGGAGGTGTCCTCCCAGGAGAAAAAAGCCTGGGAAACAGGTCTAGGACAGTGTTCCGTCATTATTATCAACATGCTTTTGACTCACGACAGAGATTTATTACCTAAATTAAGGGTCAAAATCACCTCTCTTTTACAGAAATTGAATGGATTTGATGAGGTGAGATTTGTACAACCTTTTTTGGCACAGCTCCAGAGTGAAGTGAACAAGATAGAACAGAAAACGACTGAAGGGAAAAAAACGAAATTGGCACGAGATAGAAATGATTATGCTACAGGACAAGCCTTTAGATGGAAACACAAGGGAAATGGTAAGGGTAAGAGACATAGGAAACGACATCCTAAGCCACCAAGACCAGTAAAAAATCCATCAGGGGGTATTACACCAGGTATTCCAACCTATTCCTCTGTATCTGAGTCCAGTACAGACTATTTTTTAGACACGGAAAGCGAGGCCGAAGGGGCGGCCGCGCTTATAAGAGAAAGAGGAATAGGTGGACCCAGGGACAACAAGAGAATGAGGGTGGAGTTGAGCCCAGATCAGGCGGACCTGTAGAGACTACAGACCTATTACAGATAATCAACCTTACAGCCATGGAACTGTCTCCAACAGAGACACAGATTTTACAGAAAGGGTTATCTTTTTAACCCACGAAGGATATTGATATCTTCGAAACAGTGAAGGACTTGTACTTATTTTGCCGAAGATTGACCCTAAAAAGAATGTATCATGATAACTCTATGGACGACAATGCGAGACATATTGTCGATCTACCTGATGCTGTGGATAGACAGGTGTTTTAAGACCTTATGGAATTACTGGGGGAGAATGAAAATACATCTACAAGTGGTACAGAACCTGATCAAAGGAGTGGTAAGTTTAGACCTAAATCAAGTTTCATGCCTAATCTGTCCTCTTGTCCGGCCATCAAGGTATTCTTTGAACTTGTGTCAGGGGACATTGAGAGATTACGAGGGGGTAGAAAACAGTGCGATAATCTAACACAAGTAGAGCGCAAGGCTCTATTGAATCTATCCAATTCTAAAGAGTTTGTCATACGAGAAGCAGACAAAGGCGGAAACGTGGTGCTATGGCCCATTGATGATTATGTAAGTGAAGTAATGAGACAACTTAAGAACAGGAGATTTTATAAGGTATTGAGCAGTAATCCCATGGAGATCTTTAAGAAAAAATTAGATTCACTACTTGACGCTGCCAAAGAAGGTGGGGTTATTTCAAACAGGGAGAAGTTGTATTTAACAGTTCAAAAACCCATTACTCCCACTTTCTACCTACTTCCCAAGAATTACAAAAATAGAAGCCACCCACCCGGCAGACCTATAGTGTCAGGGATTGGGAGTCTGATAGAGAAATGTTGCTCGTTTATTGACTTTTTTTTGCAGGAACATGTCCGCACTCTGGACTCCTATGTGCGGGATTCTTTAGACTTAATTACAAAATTGAATCATGTTTGTGTTCCCACAGATTTACTTTTAATATCCTTGGATGTTGAGGCATTGTATACTAACATTGACCATCAGGACGCCTGTCAGGCCGTACGGTACTTTCTCTCGATGACTACTCACACAAGATCGGATTTTAATAACTTTCTAGTATCTCTCCTGGAATTCGTTCTACAGCATAACTACTTCGTATTTGATGGTAAGTACTACTTACAGGTTCATGGAGTTTCAATGGGGGCCAAGTGTGCCCCCTTGGTAGCAAATCTTTTTCTTGGCTGGCGGGAACGGGAGGTTGTCTGGGGCCCTTCGTTGGAACGATACCACCCCCATGTTTTGGGGTGGTATTGTTTTATTGATGATATCTTAATATTGTGGGATGGGCCCAAAGAGATGGCCACCGATTTTATTACAGCCTTGGGCCAGAACCAGCATAATATAGTCCTTACCTCACACATTGCAGAAGATTCTTTGGACTTCTTGGATCTCCATCTTTTTCTTACAGGTACAGGTCGAATTGGAAGTAAATTGTATAGGAAAGAGACAGCTGTGAACAGCCTTCTACACTATGAGTCCTTTCATACAAAGACACTGAAGGACAACATTCCTACAGGACAATTCCTGAGACTCAGAAGGAATTGCTCAGATGACAATGACTTTAGAACTCAGGCAATGGAATTACGGACACGATTCTTGCAGAGAGGCTACCCACGAAAGGTGGTACAAAAAGCTTATTATCAGGCATCACATGCAAACCGGGAACAACTACTATATGGTAAGAAACAGCAGAAACAGAGTAACCTGGTGAGATTTTGCACGCCCTATAACAATAGATGGAATGATCTCAAGGATATTTTGTCTAGACACTGGGCAGTATTACAAACGGATCCCATTCTAACACGCTATCTCACCCACAGGCCCTCAATCACAGCCAAGAGAGCCCCCAATCTGAAAGACCGATTATGTCGGAGCCATTTTCAGCGATTCCCTAGGAAACGTCCAGCGGTGTGTGGCAGTTTCCCGTGCGGCAGATGTAATGTCTGTAGCTTGATGACACCCACGAAATTTGTAATAAGTCGGAGGAATGGCCACACACATGTCATCAAAGATTTTATCAATTGCCAAACAACGGGAGTTGTTTACCTGTTACGTTGCCCGTGTGACAAGTTGTATGTGGGACAGACAAAAAACGCACTGAAAACAAGGATTCAGAAACACATGTCCACCATACGACTGGCCGAACGGGATTTACAGGATGGTAAGACACTGACTCCAGTGGCTGAACATGCGCTTAAAGCACATAGAGGTAACATGAAAGGATGGAAAGTGTGTGGACTAATGCATGCCACTTTATCTTCCAGGGGTGGGGACATCACACAGACCTTATTGCGTCAGGAGACAAGATGGATCTATGAGCTGGATACTCTTACACCGGTAGGCAGGGCCGGCCCTAGACTTTTTGCCGCCTGAGGCAAATTTTTTAAAAAATTGTCACCGCCGCCCCTCCCCCCCCCCCTCGGGGGGGGGCCGCTCTGGGGGGCCCCCGAGCTGGAGGGATAGCTGGCAGGACGGGGGTATTGGGCCAGCGGCGGGGAGGGGGGTCGAACCCCCCCCTCCCTCGCCTGGGTCCCCCGTCCTCCTCTCCCCTCCAGCCTAAATAGAAGCAGCCGTATGTGTAAGAGGCACGGGCGGGGAGACACTCACCTCTTCCCAGCGTGCGCTCCACTGACGTCACTTCCTGCAGCGTCCTGCAGGAAGTGATGTCAGTGGAGCGCACGCTGGAGCGAGGAGGAGGTGAGTGTCTCCCCGCCCGTGCCTCTTACACATACGGCTGCTTCTATTTAGGCTGGAGGGGAGCGGAGGACGGGGGACCCAGGCGAGGGAGGGGGAGGTCCGACCCCCCTCCCCGCCGCTGGCCCAATACCCCCGTCCTGCCAGCTACCCCTCCAGCTCGGCGGGCCGGCTCCCCGCACCCACGGACGGGCGGGTGCCGCCCCTGGAAATTTGCCGCCTGAGGCAAAAGTTTCACCCCGCCTCATGAGCGGGCCGGCCCTGCCGGTAGGTTTAAATGAAGAATTTACCTTTCTTGGATACCTACATTAGATTTAATATATCTCTCACGAAGTCTTTATCTGGTTTATTATTAGTGTCAGTGCTACATGTGTTTCACCTTTTCTGTGTAGTGTCCAGTAAGTAGACACGTGCTTGACACCTTTCCTATACGCTTAGTTGTTGTTCCACTCTGTAATGATTCTGCATGCCGGCTGATGTGTTCCATTCACTGACATGGGTGACACCTTGCAGAATGGCTTGTTATTGGAGTGATGCATATAATGTTTATTCTGCAAATCCAGGGTCTTGGTGAGTAGACCCTCTCCTTTGTCACGTGTGTATGCTCTGGTGTGGAGATGGGGGTTTTTACACTCTGAGTGCTACCTAGGGAATATTGCTGGAGATTATGTGTGTGTGAGCTCTAATCCTTGTTTTATTTTATTTCTGTACAGTGTGGACACATGAGTTTCATTCACTTGAATCATTAACATCGATCTGTGGCATATGAAGATAGAATAGACCGTACCATCTACAAGGAACTCGGATAATTATTGGATTATATTCATTTAATGGGATGGTTGCATTAATTTTGTGATTCTATAGCCTGTTTCTCCCCACTTTTTGTGGGAGTTAATCTGTTTATTCTATCCTGGTGTTGTATGGATTGTATTCTGACATTGTTACTCTGCAAGTTCACCACCAGGTGGCCTCTGGAGCTGGGATGTGTTTGCCCTTTTGTTCTCAGGATCATTGTGATTGGTATTTATGTATAATTATTCATAGTTGGATAAACTTAATATAAGGTCGTTATGTAGGTCAGACAGTTTCTTTGTTCTTCACCACAATCTGCGCACACTGCGAGCCTCCAGTGCCTGTCTCCAAGTGTTCTTTCGCTCCCCTCTGGCATGCGCACGCTTACTAGCATTGTTTACCCAGTTTCCTTGACTACCTTGAGTTCTTCTGACTTCCGGGTGGGACGGATTTCAGCGCTGAGTTCAGCGCTGGATCTGATCCTATGTGCGTGGCCACGCACAAACAACGCGAGACTTTGACTGCCTGTCCCGCCCCTCGCTATTACGCGTTACTTACATAGACGGAAGGCGCTCAGCTCATTTCATGCCCAGTAGAAGCCGCAGTCGGCGGCGAATCGCGAAGTCTCTTCCTAGCACACCGCGCTTCCAGTACAACCTCCTCCTTGGTAAGCTTGGCCACGGGGTTTTCACGTCACTGTTTCTTGTTGGTGTTTGCTGGCTCCGTCCAGCCCTTCCACTGGTGGGACTTTCCACTTACACTATCCTCTTTCATCACGCTCCATGCACCAGTCACTTTTTCTTCTGCTGCTATTAGTATCACTATTTTCCCATTCATCACAGGGATCGGCTCCTTTTCATGCACTAGCACTTTCCTTGCTGCCCTAGATGGGAGGTTCTCACTTTCATTGTAGACTATGGTAGAAGCGTTTAATATTGCATTTATATTACTATAATATAATATATACAGAATGGTGTGTTTTGGACGTTCATTTTTAATTGATTTTAACATTTGGTATCCATTGTAATATGATGAATAAAGCTTTGTCATTTTGTTATACTAGTGTGGTGCGGTTTTATGGGGATAGTCTTTCCAATTGTTGTTGCTAATTTATATAATCCCCTTCTGCACGCATTACGTTGATTGGTATATTATAGAAGCTTTAGTATTTGACTGGTGCTTGCCCTATTCCTTCTTTTACATAAAAGTAATTTGAACATAGATGAAAATAACAGGGAAGGGGGGTAAAGAGTTAACACATAGTGGAGTATGAGTAGGTAGTACATAGTTATAGTAAGCAAAAAGTTGCGGGAAAAATAAAATAAAATACAATTGAAATGATCAGCTCTGCTGTCTGCACAGGCAGACAGCTGTTTGACTATTTGTTAGGTCTGAGTGCGGCAGGTCCCTGTGAAAGAGACCTGCCTCCACTCTGCAAGCTGCAGAGTTGCTGTTCTGGAGAGGAATTTGCATCCACTTGTCATGCAAATTGCTTAGCTGCTTCCTCTGATGGCTTGCAGTATAAAAACCAGTTCTTACCAGAATTTCTTGCTGATCATGATGGTTTGTTCCTGCTGACTTACCTGGAGTCTCAGCCTTTGCTAATCGTTTGTTAAGATTATCTTAGAGTAATTCCTTGGGAGTGCACTAGGCATTCCTTCTAGCGTAGTCAGGTTGTATTATCTGTTTTGCCTTGTACTGTCTATCTGTTGCATCATTCTGTCTGTTGGGATCACATTCGCCCTAGCGGTAGTGGCGGTGGTTCCTTCTGTATTCTGCCTTAGGGGTGCTAACCAGAGCAGCGGTTGCTACTGGTAGCCCCATCTGTCTGTCTGTCTGGATCACATTCGCCCTAGTGGTAGTGGCAGTGGTTCTTTCTGTACTCTGTCTGGGAGTGTAGGCAAGAGCTGCGGTTGCTGCTGGCTACTCCCTCTCTCTGTCTTGTCTGATACGAACGATTGCTGTAGGCTCCGTGAGGTAACCGTTTAGCAAGCGTTCGCGTTCTCTATTTTTGTGTTTGTGTTACATTGGTTAGTTAGGGTGGCACGCTTATCACTGGGCGCCTAACGCGTGGTGATCGTGTCTTTAATGCATTCGCTGTTGCGAATGAGTGCGGAGTTCGCGTTTAGCTAGTGTTTGTTATTTTCTTTGACGTTCTGATCATTGTTATTTGCTGTGTCTTTCTTGCTACACGTGTGCTCTGTCTGATTCGGTCTTGTGTCACTATTGGTAATCGCCACTCTTGCGATTGCGTTCCTACTTCGTTTCCGCTGTTGTGTGTTCACCGTCGCTGGGTGGCGACTAGATTGGTGGACACACATACATTCTGTTTCTGTGCTCTCTCTCTCTAAGGGCTATCTTGCCCTGAATTGCTTAAACTTGTACAATTCCCACTCCACTCTGCACTCCACAGCTCCATCTGCCGGTGGGAATTTCCCTCTACAGGTGCATAGCACCATAGCTGGGTTCTGTTAAATTACTCGCTTGTGGAGGATTTTCGCAGTGTCAGAGCACATCTTGTGTGCTGACCACGGAAATAATTCTGCAATCGTTACAACAATGGTTCAGAAAAGTCTAAAAGTCTTACCTCAAACAGATCTGGTACAAAGCTCAGCGCCTCTGTGACTGGTGTTCACAGAGAGAGCTTTATATATATACAATAAATCTGATTGACTGTTTGTTGCTCCACCCCCTTTTCTGAATTTGAACCCCAGTCACCCAATGACTAACTGTACCCAGTTTGGGGCTTGTGCCAATAACAGTGCAAGAATGGCAGCGATGACATTTTCCCCTTGAAAATCAATAGATACATTTTGATTGGCTTTTGTAGGCTCCACCCACTTTTCTGAATATCAATCTCAGTCACCCAGTGACCACCTGTGCAAAGTTTGAGAACCCTATCATTAACAGTGTAAGAATGGCTGCTGTTTAAGTTTTTCAGTGAAATTTGTATTTGTCTCCGCCCACTTTTTGGTTATGGGAATTAAAAGTATCCTATACTTTATTCCAGGTAATGTACTATGTGTGTGCCAAATTTCATTCAAATCCGTTCAGCCATTTTTGTGTGATTGAGTAACAAACATCCAGCCAACACCAGCCAAATACATACACCGATCCATCAGCTAGTACATAATAATAATATAGTAGGACATTAGACTATGACTATGGTAGGATTAGATTGTGAGCTCCTCTGAGGACAGTCAGTGACATGACTATGTACTCTGTAATGTGCTGCAGAAGATGTCAGTGCTATATAAATACATAATAATAATATGGTAGGACATTAGACTATGGCTATGGTAGGATTAGAGTGTGAGTTCCTCTGAGGACAGTCAGTGACATAACTATGTACTCTGTAATGTGCTGCAGAAGATGTCAGTGCTATATAAATACATAATAATAATATGGTAGGACATTAGACTATGACTATAGTAGGATTAGATTGCGAGCTCCTCTGAGGACAGTCAGTGACATGACTATGTACTCTGTAAAGTGCTGTAGAAGATGTTACTGCTATATAAATACATAATAATAATATGGTAGGACATTAGACTATGGCTATGGTAGGATTAGAGTGTGAGCTCCTCTGAGGACAGTCAGTGACATGACTATGTACTCTGTAATGTGCTGCAGAAGATGTCACTGCTATATAAATACATAATAATAATATGGTAGGACATTAGTCTATGACTATGGTAGGATTACAGTGTGAGCTCCTCTGGGGACAGTCAGTGACATGACTATGTACTCTGTAATGTGCTGCAGAAGCTGTCAGTACTATATAAATACATAATAATAATATGGTAGGATATTAGACTATGGCTATGGTAGGATTAGAGTGTGAGCTCCTCTGAGGACAGTCAGTGACATGACTATGTACTCTGTAATGTGCTGCAGAAGATGTCAGTGCTATATAAATACATAATAATAATATGGTAGGACATTAGACTATGGCTATGGTAGGATTAGAGTGTGAGTTCCTCTGAGGACAGTCAGTGACATGACTATGTACTCTGTAATGTGCTGCAGAAGATGTCAGTGCTATATAAATACATAATAATAATATGGTAGGACATTAGACTATGACTATAGTAGGATTAGATTACGAGCTCCTCTGAGGACAGTCAGTGACATGACTATGTACTCTGTAAAGTGCTGTAGAAGATGTTACTGCTATATAAATACATAATAATAATATGGTAGGACATTAGACTATGCCTATGGCAGGATTAGAGTGTGAGCTCCTCTGAGGACAGTCAGTGACATGACTATGTACTCTGTAATGTGCTGCAGAAGATGTCACTGCTATATAAATACATAATAATAATATGGTAGGACATTAGTCTATGACTATGGTAGGATTAGAGTGTGAGCTCCTCTGGGGACAGTCAGTGACATGACTATGTGCTCTGTAATGTGCTGCAGAAGCTGTCAGTACTATATAAATACATAATAATAATATGGTAGGATATTAGACTATGGCTATGGTAGGATTAGAGTGTGAGCTCCTCTGAGGACAGTCAGTGACATGACTATGTACTCTGTAATGTGCTGCAGAAGATGTCAGTGCTATATAAATACATAATAATAATATAGTAGGACATTAGACTATGACTATAGTAGGATGAGATTGCGAGCTCCTCTGAGGACAGTCAGTGACATGACTATGTACTCTGTAAAGTGCTGTAGAAGATGTTACTGCTATATAAATACATAATAATAATATGGTAGGACATTAGACTATGGCTATGGTAGGATTAGAGTGTGAGCTCCTCTGAGGAGAGTCAGTGACATGACTATGTACTCTGTAATGTGCTGCAGAAGATGTCAGGGCTATATAAATACATAATAATAATAATATGGTAGGACATTAGACTATGACTATGGTAGGGTTAGAGTGTGAGCTCCTCTTAGGACAGTCAGTGAAATGACTATGTACTCTGTAATGTGCTGCAGAAGATGTCAGTCCTATATAAACACATAATAATAATATGGTAGGACATTAGACTATGGCTATGGTAGGATTAGAGTGTGAGTTCCTCTGAGGACAGTCAGTGACATGACTATGTACTCTGTAATGTGCTGCAGAAGATGTCAGTGCTATATAAATACATAATAATAATATGGTAGGACATTAGACTATGACTATAGTAGGATTAGATTGCGAGCTCCTCTGAGGACAGTCAGTGACATGACTATGTACACTACTTTGTAAAGTGCTGTAGAAGATGTTACTGCTATATAAATACATAATAATAATATGGTAGGACATTAGACTATGGCTATGGTAGGATTAGAGTTTGAGCTCCTCTGAGGACAGTCAGTGACATGACTATGTACTCTGTAATGTGCTGCAGAAGATGTCAGGGCTATATAAATACATAATAATAATAATATGGTAGGACATTAGACTATGCCTATGGCAGGATTAGAGTGTGAGCTCCTCTGAGGACAGTCAGTGACATGACTATGTACTCTGTAATGTGCTGCAGAAGATGTCACTGCTATATAAATACATAATAATAATATGGTAGGACATTAGTCTATGACTATGGTAGGATTAGGGTGTGAGCTCCACTGGGGACAGTCAGTGACATGACTATGTACTCTGTAATGTGCTGCAGAAGCTGTCAGTACTATATAAATACATAATAATAATATGGTAGGATATTAGACTATGGCCATGGTAGGATTAGAGTGTGAGCTCCTCTGAGGACAGTCAGTGACATGACTATGTACTCTGCTCTGTAATGTGCTGCAGAAGATGTCATTGCTATATAAATACATAATAATAATATGGTAGGACATTAGACTATGACTGTGGTAGGATTAGAGTGTGAGCTCCTCTGAGGACAGTCAGTGACATGACTATGTACTCTGTAATGTGCTGCAGAAGATGTCAGTACTATATAAATACATAATAATAATATGGTAGGACATTAGACTATGACTATGGTAGGATTAGAGTGTGAGCTCCTCTGAGGACAGTCAGTGACATAACTATGTACTCTGTAAAGTGTTGCAGAAGATGTCAGGGCTATATAAATACATAATAATAATATGGTAGGACATTAGACTATGACTATGGTAGGATTAGAGTGTGAGCTCCTCTGAGGACAGTCAGTGACATGACTATGTACTCTGTAATGTGCTGCAGAAGATGTCAGTGCTATATAAATACATAATAATAATATGGTAGGACATTAGACTATGACTATGGTAGGATTAGACTGTGAGCTCCTCTGAGGATAGTCAGTGACATGACTATATACTCTGTAATGTGCTGCAGGAGATGTCAGTGCTATATAAATACATAATAATAATATGGTAGGACGTTACACAATGACTATGGTAGGATTAGAGCGTGAGCTCCTCTGAGGACAGTCAGTGACATGACTATGTACTCTGTAATTTGCTGCAGAAGATGTCAGTGCTGTATAAATACATAATAATATGGTAGGACATTAGACTATGACTATGGTAGGATTAGAGTGTGAGCTCCTCTGAGGACAGTCAGTGACATGACTATGTACTCTGTAATGTGCTGCAGGAGATGTCTGTGCTATATAAATACATAATAATAATATGGTAGGACATTAGACTATGACTATGGAAGGATTAGATTGTGAGCTCCTCTGAGGACAGTCAGTGACATGACTATGTACTCTGTAATGTGCTGCAGAAGATGTCAGTGCTATATAAATACATAATAATAATATGGAAGGACATTAGACTATGGCTATGGTAGGATTAGATTGTGAGCTCCTCTGAGGACAGTCAGTGACATGACTATGTACTCTGTAATGTGCTGCAGAAGATGTCAGTGCTATATAAATACATAATAATAATATGGTAGGACATTAGACTATGACTATGGTAGGATTAGAGTTAGAGATAAAAAGTTCAGTCCCTAAAATAACTATTTATATTTTTTTTTATTGTAATTTTTTTTTTTAATTACAGAAAAAATAATAATTGGGGAGTGTGGGAGGTAATGAGTTAATTTTTAGTGTATAACTAATGTATTTCTGTTTGAAAAATGCTTTAGGGTGTAGTTTTACTATTTGGCCACAAGATGGCCACAGTAACTTTTTGTTTATGCGACCTGCAATTCTATCCCCTATAGTTTTGAAATAAGCAATGCTACTATAAATAAAACCCACCCATTGTATTTGCACTTTAGTCCCGATTATCACAACATTTAAATCAGAGGCGTAGCTAGAAATCATCGGGCACCATCGCAAAGATTTAGTTGCCCCCCTCCAAATAGTTATTAGGCACCTTTGTGCCCCTCCCACATTTCAATTTTAGGTAGCCAAAGGGGCCCAAACATGAAATAGTCCTAAAGTGATAGTAGCCAGAGGTACTTCCTGATGAAGGGCAGAGCCCGAAACATGTAGTGTATATCGACATGCAATAAAATTGAACGCAAGTTCTGGCCTGTGGACTTCTACTATATCTAGTATCACTGTGTGGAGGAGGGGTGGTGTACCTGCTTGGAGGAGTAGCACCGGCACCAGCTATCCTGGTCCAGGATTGAGCCAACAGAGCTAAGTTCAGACAAGTATACTACAAGTAGCCCCCTCAGTATAGGTAGCCAGAGGTACAGTGTTTAAGGTTACTTACCTTTGTGCACTCTGCTCCTCCAGAATGCTTCTCATTACCTGTTATTTCTGATTCTGTTATTTGACTGCCTGTAAGTGCCACTGCCTTCCTCCCATATTCAGATCCATTCCTGCACTGGAGTCAGAGCCGGGAATTAGTGTTGGGCGAACACCTGGATGTTCGGGTTCGGGCCGAACAGGCCGAACATGGGCCAGATGTTCGGCATGTTCGGCCCAAACGCCGAACTCAATGGAAGTCAATGGGACCCCCGAACATGCCCATTTTGGGGGCCCTATGGGGTCGCAGGCATAAGGGGGGAGCATGCCCCGATCGCGGGGGGGGTCGGAAATTCCCCCCACCCCCTCCGCTAGCGCTCCCCCCTCTGCCCGCTTCCCCATAAAAAAGTTTAAGGCAAGTTAAATAGTACTTGGTGGCTGGCCTGGCACTGGCAGTGGAGTGAGGAGGAGGAGGAGTCCGAGTAGCAGAGTGACGCGTTGAGGCCGGACAGCGGGCGGTTCAGCGGTAGTACCCTTGTGGTACTTCCGCCTTTTCTCTGACCTCACGTCCTCTACGTGATGACGCATACGAGGGTACGCGTGACGCGTACCCTCGTATGCAGAGGACGTGAGGTCAGAGAACGGGCGGAAGTACCACAAGGGTACTACCGCTGAACCGCCCGCTGCCCGGCCTCAACGCGTCACTCTGCTACTCGGACTCCTCCTCCTCCTCCTCACTCCACTGCCAGTGCCAGGCCAGCCACCAAGTACTATTTAACTTGCCTTAAACTTTTTTTATGGGGAAGCGGGCAGAGGGGGGAGCGCTAGCGGAGGAGGTGGGGGGAATTTCCGACCCCCCCCGCGATCGGGGCATGCTCCCCCCTTATGCCTGCGACCCGATAGGGGGGCCGTATTGCGGCATGTTCGGGCGAACAGGGCCCTGTTCGGCCGAACAGGGGCCCTGTTCGGCGGCCATTCAGTAGTTCGAGGCGAACCCGAACTTAAAAGGCCAAACACCATCAGGTGTTCGGCCGAACTCGAACATCACCCGAACAGGGTGATGTTCTGCAGAACCCGAACAGTGGCGAACACTGTTCGCCCAACACTACCGGGAATGAGCACATTTGTACAAAGCATGGATGAGTTCACAAACTACATACTCAGTAAAAGGAACTACTCATTCACTTATGAACCAAAGAAGATGAGCGCAAAAGATAAAGTAGCTAGGCTCAGCTAAGTAATGTTACTTGTCCTGTTATGGTTGAACTCGATGGACGTATGTCTTTTTTCAACCAAAATAACTATGTAACTATGAAATGTTGGTTTTTATAGGGTTGGCAATTTGATCATATCCTCCTTATGTTTTATTGAGCACATATTTGAGCCATTATTGGTACCTACTAATTACATTCACATGCTAGAGATAAATAGGTCAATTATTGATATTAGCATAGGCTCATGTTTATTATATACGTAACATGTGATTTCCATGGTTCTACGGAACAACTGGGCCCATAGGCAATTCATATTTTTTCTCCTGCATTTTCTCCTTGGAGATAATTTTCATCTTCTCTTTAAACTAACTTTACAGAATTTTACAATTGAAAAAGTTCCCAAAGGTAGGTGGAAAAGTATTGGAAAAATATTATCAAAAGTATGCTGAGCATTTTCTTGCTTGCTGGGGGTTTAAATGCCATTTTATAGGGAAGCGGGAAAAAAGGGCGCAGGCCGCTAGTGGACAAAAAGGGCACCGCCATTCACTCTCATAATAAATAACGTTTAATGGGCACCGAGCAGGAAAAAAGGGCGCAGGACATAAATAATGTTTACAAACGGCGCCAGGAGATTTTTAATGATTTATAAGTGTGCTTGTGGTGATTTACGTTTATAAAATGCACCCGTGCAGGATAACGTTTATAAAAATACTAAACATATTTATCTTATTTAACTAATTAAAACATTATTTAAAGTTTTATCCCTTACTGTTTCGAAAACATTATTATTCACAAAATAAAGCGATCAGTACGTAACGTAAATTGCTAAATATTTTTTGCATTCACAATTAGTAAAACATTATTATCCACATAATAAAGGGGGGTCTTAGGTTTAGGCACCACCAGGGGGGTCTTAAGTTTAGGCACCAACAGGGGGGTCTTAGGTTTAGGCACCAACAGGGGGGTCTAGGGGTTAGGGGTAGGTACAGGGAGGGTTACTTAGGCACCAACAGGGGGGGTCTTAGGTTTAGGCACCAACAGGGGGGTCTTAGGTTTAGGCACCACCAGGGGGGTCTTAGGTTTAGGCACCACCAGGGGGGTCTTAGGTTTAGGCACCACCAGGGGGGTCTTAGGTTTAGGCACCACCAGGGGGGTCTTAGATTTAGGCACCAACAGGGGGGTCTTAGGTTTAGGCACCAACAGGGGGGTCTTAGGTTTAGGCACCAACAGGGGGGTCTAGGGGTTAGGGGTAGGTACAGGGAGGGTTACTTAGGCACCAACAGGGGGGGTCTTAGGTTTAGGCACCAACAGGGGGGTCTTAGGTTTAGGCACCAACAGGGGGGTCTTAGGTTTAGGCACTAACAGGGGGGTCTTAGGTTTAGGCACCAACAGGGGGGTCTAGGGGTTAGGGATAGGTACAGGGAGGGTTCTGTGTAAGACAGAGGCGCTATTCGTGACCTTGAGACTATACTGTGTACTCCTATCTGTTTATTGCCTGAGGAAGCGGGAGCATACCCGTGAAACGCGTTGCACTGTTTGTTTTGGAGTATATTAATAAACCTGTTGTCATAAAACTGACGGTATCTTGTCTGCTTCGGGAAGGCGAGTCCACCACCACCTCCTGAGGGATTTTAAGCCTTTTAGAACCTTTTATCCTGCTGGCGCCTCTGTTCACTCTTACAGGCTTAGGTATAGTTTTAGTAAAATTTTAGTAATAATTACTAATGTTTTACAACACTTATTACGAACGTAGTTATATTTATATCATCGTTATAAAGAATATTTTCAGATTTTATTATAAAGAACAAACCATAAATGAACCATAAATGAAGGTTATTCACAATTATATACAATTATAACAATTAAACATATATTATTGTTTTTTTAATAAACGTAATTATAAGTTTAACTTTTGAAACAGGGAAGATTAATGTTTTCACAATTTCCGATTTCATAAACATTATTTAATGATTTATAAATGTGTTAAACATTATTTGTAAACGAAATATAGCACACTATTTTTATAAACGCTATTAAAAATTAATTGTTAATTAGCGTTTACACCCCGCGCCCTTTTTGTCCAGGCGCCCTTTTTGTACGTACACGTAAACGATAATTATTATAGGAGTGAATGGCGGCACCCGATTTGTCCACTAGCCTCCTGCGCCCTTTTTTACTGTTACCCCGGCCCGGTACCTATCTAACGCGTGTCGGACATCCGTCCTTCATCGGAGAAGGACGGATGAAGGACGGATGTCCGACACGCGTTAGATAGGTACCGGGCCGGGCCTTGTGTGGTCACTAGCATACGCAGGGTAAGTGTTTATTTATTTATGTGACTCACTGCAGCCACGCAGATTCACTATACCAATACCAGTCAGCTGGCCATGTATTTTTGTGTTTATACTTGACTTCTGTATCTTGCTGCAGTGTGTATTATCTGACTGAAAAGCCTCATGCATAAAAATGAGGCTACATGGGAGGGTGGTGTATCAAAGGGTTTTACTTCACGTTTGGGTTATTGATGGGTTTTGCTCAGTGTTTAATCTATATATACATGTACTGTGTTCTGTGTACTGCCTTGATCTCTCCTCTCTTTCAGAGCCTGTGAGGAGATGCTGTTGTTAGTGTTGGGCGAACAGTGTTCGCCACTGTTCGGGTTCTGCAGAACATCACCCTGTTCGGGTGATGTTCGAGTTCGGCCGAACACCTGACGGTGCTCGGCCAAACCGTTCGGCCATATGGCCGAACTAAGAGCGCATGGCCGAACGTTCCCCGAACGTTCGGCTAGCGCTGTGATTGGCCGAACGGGTCACGTGGTTCGGACCCGAACGCGCTCTGATTGGCCGAACTGTCACGTGGTTCGGGTAAATAAATACCCGAACCACGTCATATCTCCGCCATTTGTCTGTGGGTTTAGCTTTGGGTAGGCAGGCAGGGTAGTTCGCGCTCCAGCCACGCTAGCCAGGGTCCCCCCCAGTCATTGTGTGTCACTGCTGGGAACAGTAGTACACCGCTCGTTCAGCCACACTATATAGCATTCTGTGTACTGTTCTGTGTCTGCTGGGAACAGTGGTACACCGCTCGTTCAGCCACACTATATAGCATTCTGTGTACTGTTCTGTGTCTGCTGGGAACAGTGGTACACCGCTCGTTCAGCCACACTATATAGCATTCTGTGTACTGTTCTGTGTCTGCTGGGAACAGTAGCACACCGCTCGTTCAGCCACACTATATAGCATTCTGTGTACTGTTCTGTGTCTGCTGGGAACAGTAGTACACCGCTCGTTCAGCCACACTATATAGCATTCTGTGTACTGTTCTGTGTCTGCTGGGAACAGTAGTACACCGCTCGTTCAGCCACACTATATAGCATTCTGTGTACTGTTCTGTGTCTGCTGGGAATAGTGGTACACCGCTCGTTCAGCCACACTATATAGCATTCTGTGTACTGTTCTGTGTCTGCTGGGAACAGTGGTACACCGCTCGTTCAGCCACACTATATAGCATTCTGTGTACTGTTCTGTGTCTGCTGGGAACAGTAGTACACCGCTCGTTCAGCCACACTATATAGCATTCTGTGTACTGTTCTGTGTCTGCTGGGAACAGTAGTACACCGCTCGTTCAGCCACACTATATAGCATTCTGTGTACTGTTCTGTGTCTGCTGGGAACAGTAGTACACCGCTCGTTCAGCCACACTATATAGCATTCTGTGTACTGTTCTGTGTCTGCTGGGAATAGTGGTACACCGCTCGTTCAGCCACACTATATAGCATTCTGTGTACTGTTCTGTGTCTGCTGGGAATAGTGGTACACCGCTCGTTCGCCACTGTATAGCATTGTGCTCTGTGTCGCTGCTGGGAATAGTGGTACACCGCTCACCCGTCACTGTATAGCATTGTGCTCTGTGTCGCTGCTGGGAATAGTGGTACACCGCTCACCCGTCACTGTATAGCATTGTGCTCTGTGTCGCTGCTGGGAATAGTGGTACTGTATAGCATTTCTGTACTGCCACTGTACTGCTGCCAGTCAGCGTGTACTGTAAGGATAAGTGAAATGAGGAAGAAATCCGGTGAAAGAGGGAGGGGCAAGGGAAGAGGTGTTTCCCCTGACGGTTCACGTACAGGCCACAGGGGAGCACCCAAGAAAACCCACTCAATACCGCCCATGTTGTCCAGGACAACAACCCTCACAAATCCAAAAGAACAGGACCAGATAATTACTTGGATGACCTCTCAAGCGTCCAGCAGTGGGTTAAGCAGCACCAGCACATCACGCACGAGGTCCGAGTCCTCAGCCAGTTACAAGGAGCCAGTGGGCACAAAGCTGACACAACCGGCAGCGACACCACGCACACAACTGCCAGATAACCAGTCCGATGAATTACCTCAGGACACAATGGGGTATTCGCAGGAGCTATTCCCAGCCCAACAAACTTCCACCTTTCAAAGGTCAATGGAGGAACAGCCAGAAATGTTGTGCCTGGATTCACAACCGTTAACTGTGGGAAATGCACCGCGCACTGAAATACAAGGCGAGTCCGAAGAGGACTCGGAAACCCAAATCCCAGAGCAATTTGGGCAGGAGGGGTTGCAATTGCAGGAGGTCGGCCGACAAGATCTGGAAGACGACGTTGGAGTGTGCTGCGCAGAGGTTGTTGTGGGGAGCTCTACTCCACGGCGGTGGCCCACAATGACATATGACGAGTTTGAGGAGATGGAAGAGGAGGGTATGGACAATGTGGACAGAGACCCAGATTTTGTTTGTGAACGAGAACATCGCCGTCGTAGCAGCAGCACAGATGAGTCTGTTGAAGAACACACTGCTGCACGAGTTCGCCTTGTGCCACAAGGTAGGCGGCGCGCAATTTCAGGCACCACAAGCGTGGAAGTTCAAGTGAGAGGCAAAAGAGGAGCAAACAGAAATCGCCAGCAAGGAGGCAGGTGCTCCAAAGTCTGGGCTTTCTTTGAAGACTGCACTGAGGATGTTACCATGGCGATTTGCAAGGTGTGCAAGACCCGCCTGAGCAGGGGGAAAAATATTAACAACCTCTCCACCACCAGCATGAGCCGTCACATGCTATCCAAACATCCCACTCTTTGGGCAAACGCGTCAGGACAGGGTACCAGAAACAACACTGCCTCCCTTGGGTTCACCAGACTCACCACCAGACCCGCCTCAGCAGCAGCAGTAGCCCAGCCATTGCGTGGTTCACAACATTCACAAACATCAGACGACGCTGACACTGTCACTTTCCGGAGTAGTGCTCTTGAGGTCTCCCAGTGTTCATCAAACACAACAACCAACAGCCCTTCCGTGTGCAGCGCTACGGTTCAGTTGTCTGTGTCGGAGATGTTTGAGCGCAAGAGGAAATTGCCAGCAAATGACCCCCGGGCCGTGGCAGTAACAGCCAGCATAGCCAAGCTTCTGGCCTGCGAAATGCTGCCATATCGATTGGTGGAGACAAACAGCTTCAAGGGCATGATGTCAGTGGCCATCCCACGTTACGTGGTTCCCAGCCGCTACCACTTTGCGCGCTCTGCAGTGCCTGAGTTGCATGAGCACGTGGTCAGCAAAATAACCCGAAGCTTGAAGAATGCCGTTGCCTGCAAGGTTCACCTCACCACTGACACCTGGACGAGTGCGTTCGGCCAGGGTCGATACATCTCCCTTACCGCGCACTGGGTGAACCTTGTGGAGCCTGGCAGCGATTCCTCACCTGCTACGGCACGGGTGTTGCCCACGCCACAAACAGCTGCACCGCCGTCCCTCCCACTGGATAACAGCAGCACCTACCTCTCTGACTCCTTCTCCTCCAACGCATCTCAAAGCTGTACCTCATCCGGAAACGCTAACCCAGCAGCAGTAGGATCGTGGAAGCAGTGCAGCACAGCTGTTGGCATGCGTCAGCAAGCGTTGCTGAAGCTAATCTGCCTTGGGGATAAGCAGCACACAGGGGAGGAAATTTGGAGGGGAATAAAGGAACAGACGGATTTGTGGCTGGCACCGCTGGACCTGAAATCGGGCATGGTTGTGTGTGATAATGGGAGTAATCTCATTCGCGCTTTAAGGTTGGCTAAGCTGACACACATCCCTTGCCTGGCGCACGTGATGAACCTAGTAGTTCAGCGGTTCCTGAGGACATACCCAGGCGTGCCCGATCTGCTGTTGAAGGTGCGTCGAGTGTCCAAACATTGTAGAAATTCCAGTACTGCTTCGGGGGCACTCGCCAAGATGCAGGAGCGCTTCAATCTCCCCCACCATCGCTTGCTGTGTGATGTCCCTACGCGCTGGAATTCTACGCTGCACATGCTAGCCCGCTTTTGCGAGCAGAAGAGTGCAGTGGTCCAGTACATGACGGCGCAGTACCGAGGCGCATCCGGCCAGCTGCCAAGCTTCTGTGGATCCGATTGGGCCAACATGTTGGACCTCTGCCAAGTCCTCCAAAATTTTGAGCAATCCACGTTGCTTGTGAGCAGTGACAACTCTTCAGTCAGCATTACCATACCACTGCTGTGTTTACTGAAGAGGTCGATGTTAAAAATCAAGGAAACAGCTGTCATGATGCAACTGGGGGAATCTGAAGGAGAAAACGATCAGCGTGATGGTACCAACATCAGGCCATCCGCCTCAGGGAACGCTGGCCCCAGCAGCTATGACGAAGAAGAGGAGGAGGAACAGCTGGAGTTGGAGCAGGAATTTCATGCCACCACTGACGAGGGCCAGAGCGGTGCACGTTGGACTTCCACAATTCAACGCGAATGGTCAGCAGAAGCAGACCAGGAGGAAGGTGACGACTATGATGCATCACAACAACTATCACAACGCTCACAAGAGGATGATGAGGATTCTGGTAGGACTCTGGCACACATGGCTCAATTCATGCTAGACTGCATTGAACGTGACCCACGCATTGTGCGCATTCTGGACAACACCAATTACTGGGTTTATACCCTTCTGGATCCACGGTACAAACACAATGTTCCAAAACTGCTTGAAGAAAGAGTCAGACAGGTCAAAATGGAAGAATACCAGCAGGCCCTTGTGGAGACTTTAGAGAGGAGATTGACATCCTCCCCCTCCTCTAGCCAGTTGTACGCAGACAGACTGACTTCCGCAAACCCAGGACGACCAGGAGGGCAGCAAACAACGCAAGCCGCAGCTAGTACCCAAAAGGGAATGGTATCGGCAGTGTCCTTGGAGTGGGAAAATTTTCTGACACCCATGCAGCCGCAGCCCACTGAACAGCAAGCGTGCAGATCCACCTCCAACACCGATCGCCTGGAGAAGATGGTCAAGGACTACATGTCAGATGGCGTAGCTGTGTCGAACCATCCATCTGCACCCTTCAACTATTGGGTATCGAAGCTAGACACCTGGCACGAACTGGCAATGTACGCAATAGAGGTGCTGGCTTGCCCGGCAGCCAGCGTTATGTCGGAACGCTGTTTCAGTGCTGCCGGAGGCATCGTCACAGATCGGCGTATCCGCCTCTCTACAGAAAATGCAGACCGTCTGACTCAAATTAAAATGAATCAATCCTGGATTGGAAATGACTACGCAACACTCCAGGACCCCAACCAAGTAACATGACCAATGAACATCTGGGATGGTGTTGCGTTTCCGGGCCCTGTTTATTGAACCTCTCATCTGTATTACATTTATGACTGCATGGCGGCAAAAAGCATTGCTGCTATATCCGCACGCTTTTTGTCCACATGCAAGGCCTGGGTTGTTGTGTCTCACAAAGCGTGGCCTTCTCCTCCTGCGCCTGCTCCTGTTCCATCACGTCTGCTGCTGCTGGGTTAGCGTTGCCGCGTGGTCCCTGTTTATTGAACCACTTATCTTTATTACATTTATGACTGCATGGCGGTACAAAGCATGCTATCCGCACGCTTCTTGCCCTCATGCAAGGCCTGGGTTGTTGTGTCTCACAAAGCGTGGCCTTCTCCTCCTGCGCCTGCTCCTGTTCCATCACGTCTGCTGCTGCTGGGTTAGCGTTGCCGCGTGGTCCCTGTTTATTGAACCACTTATCTTTATTACATTTATGACTGCATGGCGGTACAAAGCATGCTATCCGCACGCTTCTTGCCCTCATGCAAGGCCTGGGTTGTTGTGTCTCACAAAGCGTGGCCTTCTCCTCCTGCGCCTGCTCCTGTTCCATCACGTCTGCTGCTGCTGGGTTAGCGTTGCCGCGTGGTCCCTGTTTATTGAACCACTTATCTTTATTACATTTATGACTGCATGGCGGTACAAAGCATGCTATCCGCACGCTTCTTGCCCTCATGCAAGGCCGGGGTTGTTGTGTCTCACAAAGCGTGGCCTTCTCCTCCTGCGCCTCCTCCTGTTCCATCACGTCTGCTGCTGCTGGGTTAGCGTTGCCGCGTGGTCCCTGTTTATTGAACCACTTATCTTTATTACATTTATGACTGCATGGCGGTACAAAGCATGCTATCCGCACGCTTCTTGCCCTCATGCAAGGCCTGGGTTGTTGTGTCTCACAAAGCGTGGCCTTCTCCTCCTGCGCCTGCTCCTGTTCCATCACGTCTGCTGCTGCTGGGTTAGCGTTGCCGCGTGGTCCCTGTTTATTGAACCACTTATCTTTATTACATTTATGACTGCATGGCGGTACAAAGCCTGCTATCCGCACGCTTCTTGCCCTCATGCAAGGCCGGGGTTGTTGTGTCTCACAAAGCGTGGCCTTCTTCTCCTCCTGCGCCACCCTCCTCCTGTTCCATCACGTGTGCTGCTGCTGGGTTAGCGTTACCGGTCCCTTTTCCTGGAACCTCTTATATGTATTACATTTATGACTGCATGCCGACAAAAAACATGTTACCTGTGCAAAGAAAACAGACATTTCCCGCATTTAAAAGACAGTTTTCCCTTTGAAACTTTAAAATCGATTTTCTCAAAAACTATAAGCTCTTTTTGCTAATTTTTTTTTCCTCTTGTACCCACTCCCAAGGTGCACATACCCTGTAAATTTGGGGTATGTAGCATGCAAGGAGGCTTTACAAACCACAAAAGTTCGGGTCCCCATTGACTTCCATTATGTTCGGAGTTCGGGTCGAACACCCGAACATCGCGGCCATGTTCGGCCTGTTCGGCCCGAACCCGAACATCTAGATGTTCGCCCAACACTAGCTGTTGTCAAGCTGGAGCTTTCTGCCTCACCTGGTAATTAGACGGCTGCCAAAAATGCGGGAGATTCATCATCCAATCCAGTGGTGTCAGGTTTCTTTATACAGTGGTGTGAAAAACTATTTGCCCCCTTCCTGATTTCTTATTCTTTTGCATGTTTGTCACACTTAAATGTTTCTGCTCATCAAAAACCGTTAACTATTAGTCAAAGATAACATAATTGAACACAAAATGCAGTTTTAAATGATGGTTTTTATTATTTAGTGAGAAAAATAACTCAAAACCTACATGGCCCTGTGTGAAAAAGAAATTGCCCCCTGAACCTAATAACTGGTTGGGCCACCCTTAGCAGCAATAACTGCAATCAAGCGTTTGCGATAACTTGCAACAAGTCTTTTACAGCGCTCTGGAGGAATTTTGGCCCACTCATCTTTGCAGAATTGTTGTAATCCAGCTTTATTTGAGGGTTTTCTAGCATGAACCGCCTTTTTAAGGTCATGCCACAACATCTCAGTAGGATTCAGGTCAGGACTTTGACTAGGCCACTTCAAAGTCTTCATTTTGTTTTTCTTCAGCCATTCAGAGGTGGATTTGCTGGGGTGTTTTGGGTCATTGTCCTGCTGCAGCACCCAAGATCACTTCAGCTTGAGTTGACAAACAGATGGCCGGACATTCTCCTTCAGGATTTTTTGGTAGACAGTAGAATTCATGGTTCCATCTATCACAGCAAGCCTTCCAGGTCCTAAAGCAGCAAAACAACCCCAGACCATCACACTACCACCACCATATTTTACTGTTAGTATGATGTTCTTTTGCTGAAATGCTGTGTTACTTCTACGCCAGATGTAACGGGACACGCACCTTCCAAAAAGTTCAACTTTTGTCTCCTCAGTCCACAAGGTATTTTCCCAAAAGTCTTGGCAATCATTGAGATGTTTTTTTAGCAAAATTGAGACGAGCCTTAATGTTCTTTTTGCTTAAAAGTGGTTTGCGCCTTGGATATCTGCCATGCAGGCGGTTTTTGCCCAGTCTCTTTCTTATGGTGGAGTCATGAACAATGACCTTAATTGAGGCAAGTGAGGCCTGCAGTTCTTTAGATGTTGTCCTGGGGTCTTTTGTGGCCTCTCGGATGAGTTTTCTCTGCGCTCTTGGGGTAATTTTGGTCGGCCGGCCACTCCTGGGAAGGTTCATCACTGTTCCATGTTTTTGCCATTTGTGGATAATGGCTCTCACTGTGGTTCGCTGGAGTCCCAAAGCTTTAGAAATGGCTTTATAACCTTTACCAGACTGATAGATCTCAATTACAGTACTTTGTTCTCATTTGTTCCTGAATTTCTTTGGATCTTGGCATGATGTCTAGCTTTTGAGGTGCTTTTGGTCTACTTCTCTGTGTCCTATTTAAGTGATTTCTTGATTGAAACAGGTGTGGCAGTAATCAGGCCTGGAGGTGACTACAGAAATTGAACTCAGGTGTGATAAACCACAGTTAAGTTATTTTTTAACAAGGGGGGCAATCACTTTTTCACACAGGGCCATGTAGATTTGGAGTTTTTTTTTCTCACTATATAATAAAAACCATCATTTAAAACTGCATTTTGTGTTCAATTATGTTATCTTTGACTAATAGTTAACGGTTTTTGATGAGCAGAAAGATTTAAGTGTGACAAACATGCAAAAGAATAGGAAATCAGGAAGGGGGCAAATAGTTTTTCACACCACTGTATATAGGGCTGTCTGTCAGAGGCTGTCATCAGACATCTGAAGGACAACCTGAAGATCTGTTCCCCACCCACCCTCCCTTGTCGCAGGCATGATTTATTGGTGGTTAGGTAAAGGCCGGTTTCCGGGCCTGTTCATCGGACTCTGTTCTGTTTAAACTGGTTCCCAGTTGGCTATGCCACTGGTTCGGGTAAAGTCACCCACGAATGTGGGTGGGCTACGATTGATATTTATGTGAATAATTTATTTGCATAATTCATTAAAACATTTTCAGCTTACTGGATATTTATGAATAAAGTTATCTCGTAAAGTTTATTTTAGTTATTTGGTTATTAAAACAATGTTTCTAGTTTTTCCACCAATAAACGCCTGCGGCCTTTTTACATCCATTTTCGAGTATGGTGTGTTTTTTATAGGCTTTAGGACTCTATAACTTTGTATGCACTTACCATCCCATGACTATTATTTGGAGGGGATTGTCCCTCTTACCCTATGTGAAATATCAGTTTTATGTACTTAGCATTTAGCCCACAGCTTGGAGCCTGTCCTGTGTACAGGTTTTTAATTGTTTTTAATCAGCATTTTTCTCCAATAAAGATTATTGATATTTAATATGGAGCTGGAGATATGGTTTATTTTGGATGTTGTGAACTTCTATTTATTGTTATAATCTTCTCTTTGGGCTTCTCCCCCTAGTGTCTGAGAATGAATCAGACTCTAGAGCTCCCAGCGTCTGATTCTCGGGTGCTGGGGGGAGAATCGCCAGCTACAGAGGATGTCTCCAGATTTGGACAGCGGATGGAGGAGATGAATAGTTCCTCTCACTGTGTACTCTGCTGGGGGGTCGGGGGGAGGAGCACACAAAGATGCATGCTTCCTATGGAGGCTTCACAGCTTCCAGCATGTCACTTCACTACAAGACTCAGCATGCCTCATAGAGGCACCACAGCACCCAGAATGCCCCATAGAGGCACCACAGCACTCAGCATGCCCCACAGAGGAACCACAGCACCCAGCATGGCGCCACAGCACCCAGAATGCCCCATAGAGGCACCACAGCACCCAGCATGCCCCACAGAGGCACCACAGCACCCAGCATGGCGCCACAGCACCCAGAATGCCCCATAGAGGCACCACAGCACCCAGCATGCCACACAGAGGCACCACAGCACCCAGCATGGCGCCACAGCACCCAGAATGCCCCATAGAGGCACCACAGCACCCAGCATGCCACACAGAGGCACCACAGCACCCAGCATGGCGCCACAGCACCCATAATGCCCCATAGAGGCACCACAGCACCCAGCATGCCACACAGAGGCACCACAGCACCCAGCATGGCGCCACAGCACCCAGAATGCCCCATAGAGGCACCACAGCACCCAGTAGGTATTTTTTTAGTTAATACAGAGGGGGGCCTCAGCCAACATTTTTCTGGGCAGGCCTACTTAGACCGCTTTTAAAGAGGAGCTGTTAGGTATAAGGTCTCAGAGAAAATAAACACATATATCAGTAGCTAAAGATTGGCTGTACTTACATTACATATGCATTTCACTGTCCACGTTTGGATTTCACAGAATTTGTATATAGTATATGCAGAGAATGATGCTCCTGACAGCTCATGGCAGGCTCCATGTTTTTCTGTCAAATGTGTCGTCATGTCCTGCCTGCTTCCTGATCACAGATAAGCTGGTACTAAATAACACAGTGTGCAGTGAATATTAATGAGCCATGTGGCTAGGAACAATAGCTGGCTCCTGCAGTGTACTCTGCCCGGAGATTTATCAGTGCTACGCGCTGGACTGATTACAAGCTGCTGTAACTTCTCATTAGCAGCCGAGGGGAGGGCCCCAGAATGCTTTGCAGTATGGTATGCGGCTTGCGTCTTCTTAAGAATAACAGCCTTTAAGATAAGCACACATCAAAGGTAACTGAGATTTTTATCTTCACTAATTGCTTTTAGGCTTCCTTCTAAACTGTTTAACACAGGAGAATAGAGGTTTAAATTAGCTTCTGCAGCCTGACAGTTACTCTTTAAGTTCATGTACATTTTGCTCCACCCATGACCACACCCACATTCTGGTACATGGCCACACCTATTTTCAGCTGTAGTGCCCAAAAGTTCCCTTAGGATCCTAGCCACACCCCTGCTTAATAATTAGCTCCACCTCCTGTATGTTTAACATTTACACGTTTATTAAAGCAAGACAATTACAGTGAGTGATATCAGTCCCCGCCCCCCTGTACATTATAGCCAATAGGAGCGAGCCTTTATTAATAGCAGCAATCAACGGCCAATCACAGATCAGAGGAACAACAATCTGAAGAGATATATTTATCATTACATTTCACATGAATAATAAGAGAATAATTGTAGAGAGAATAAATGCTTCCTCCTACTGGATAGATCATTACTCAGTAACGCTAGGTACACACACCATACAATTTCCTGGCAGATTTACCTGCCAGATCGATTATTTCCTGCATGTCTGATCTGAATTTCAATTGATTTTTCAATTTTCCGATCATCTTTCCGATCAATTTTCCTATCGATTTCCAACGAAGTGAATAGAAATCGATCAGAACATTGACTGGAGAAATCAATCGAAATTCAGATTGGACATGTTGGAAATCATTGATCTGGCTGGTAAATCTGCCAGGAAATTGTATAGTGTGTACCTAGCATTATACAGCAGAGAAACAGACACACTGATCGATATCACCCCCAAACTAAACATTTTCCTTCCTTAAAGAGAAACTCCGACCAAGAATTTAACTTTATCCCAATCAGTAGCTGATACCCCCTTTTACATGAGAAATATAATGATTTTCACAAACAGACCATCAGGGGGTGCTGTATGACTGATTTTGTGCTGAAACCCCTCCCACAAGAGGCTCTGGTACCGTACGGTACTCTGGGCAAACTGCCACAATGTAACAATGTTCACAGACAGGAAATGGCTGTTTATAGCTGTCTGCAACAGCCAAAACGGCTAGGAGCAGCTACATAACCTGCCCACAGTAACAATGTCACCATGTAATACATGTCAGAATGTGAATCTGGGAGAGGAAAGATTTTACAATGAGCAAACACTGCCTAATTCATTTATACATAATTATGGTAAAAATGAAGCACTATTTTTTATTACATTATTTTCACTGGAGTTCCTCTTTAAGACATCACCAATTTAATTGGATTTTATTTATCCTTGTTTCTGCCCAGAAATCCTAACACAACCACTCCACACACCTATCCCGATATGGAGAGGCTCGGTGAAGGTGGCAGAGAAGGTGTGGAGGTGTCTGATGGGGTCACACCTATCATAGAAGGAGATCTGCCCCGCCTCATAATCCAGGCATATCCTGACTCTATCACCGGAGAAATCAGCAGGCAACTGGATCTCTTTACTGTCATGTATCACACAACACAAATTATTATACCTGTACACACCCCAAGATCTACTATTACATCCAATCTCTGACTGAGGCTCTCCTCTCCTGGCTATACTGGGGTAACACATCCCAACCCTCCAGCTATCTGATCCCCCAACATCCACTTCCCAGTAATGTCGCCCTGAGGAGAAACTTCGGCTGCTCATCACCTGAGGAGAATCCTGAAATCTCTCTGGTGTTTCTGGGTGATACTGCCATGGTGACCAGGAGGCAATTTTCCTGTCATCTGATATATATAGCCTATTATGAGCTGTGTTTAGATCCAGTGATATGTCTGCAGGCTGTATATAGATCCCCCCAGTTACCCCAGACATGATATCAGCCAGTCCTGTGTGTAATGTGTGTGAGATGCCGGCCACATCCAGATCCCCTCCATCATGGAGCTGCTTATCATGTCTGTCCTCCGTGTCACACAAGTCACCTGTGTGTGATTCCTGTAAGACATTCAGTGGATCAGTCATGATAAATAACTCCTCAATGTGACACATCTTCCTGGACAGCTCCTCCTTCTTTATCTCCAGCCGTCTGATGATGTCATCATAGCATTGTACCCGCCTAGTGATGTCACTCAGGACTCTCTTCTCCAGCTCCTCCAGGCTTCTCCTGAGGTCTCTAAACAGGGCAGTGACTCTCTCTGCTTCACCATCTGCTTTTTCTTGCTCTTTTCTCCTGCGTTCCTCCAGACTCTGGACTCTTTTCTCAGGCTCCTCTGTCTCTGCCATCAGTTTCTGCAGATCCTTCCTCAGCTTCTTTTTCTTCTCCTCAGAAGCCTCATCCAGTGACATCATTTTATGGCCTACATGCTCTCCAACCACAAAGCAGGACACACAGACACAGGCAGCATCCTCAGTGCAGTAATACTTGAATACTTCTCTATGGACTGAGCACTTCCTGCTCTTCAGAGAAGTGTTGGGGTCACAAAAGACGTGTTCTGGTGCCTTGCTGTGGACTCTCAGGTGTTTATCACACAGAGAAACTTCACACAGTAGACAGGATTTCACAGCAGGTACAGGAGAGTCCACACAGTGACTGCAGAAGACCTCAGAGTCCTCCTGACCTGGCTGAGTAGACAGGACATTTTCTATTATGTTCCGTAGTGTTATGTTTCTGTTCAGTGCCGGACGCTCCTGGAACCGCTCTCTGCATTCAGGACAGGAATATCCTCCAGACTCCTCCTGTGAGTCCAGTGTACGATCAATACAGACCCGGCAGAAGTTGTGGCCACATCTCAGAGTTACAGGACTGATATAAATGCTCAGACAGATGGAACACTCCAGCTCCTCTCTCAGACCACCAGATGCCATCGCTGACAGCAGAAGAGTGAAATGACAGGGAAATACCTGGAGTCAGAAACCTGCATGACCAGTCCGACAAACTCCTGCCTGGGGTGGGGCTGAGGGGCTGAGACTGTCACTGTGTTCCCAGCATTAGTTACAGGGTAACAGTAAAAAAGGGCGCAGGAGGCTAGTGGACAAATCGGGCGCCGCCATTCACTCCTGTAATAATTATCGTTTACTGGGCGCCGAACAGGAAAAAAGGGCGCCCGAGAATAATAACGTTTTCCAACGGCGCACGAAGATTTTTCATGTTTTATAACTGCTTGTGATGATTTACGTTTCTTATTTCAATAAAACATTATTTTAAATGTTATCCCTTACTGTTTGTAAAACATTATTATTCACGAAACAAAGCGATCAGTACGTAATGTAAATTGTAATATATTTTATCCCTTACTGTTTTTAAAACATTATTCTACACACAATACAGTGAGCACTAAGGAAGGTCTTAGGTTTAGGCACCAACAGGGGGGTCTTAGGTTTAGGCACTAACAGGGGGGTCTTAGGTTTAGGCACCAACAGGGGGGTCTTAGGTTTAGGCACCAACAGGGGGGTCTTAGGTTTAGGCACCAACAGGGGGGTCTTAGGTTTAGGCACCAACAGGGGGTCTTAGGTTTAGGCACCAACAGGGGGGGTCTTAGGTTTAGGCACCAACAGGGGGTCTTAGCTTTAGGCACCAACAGGGGGGTCTTAGGTTTAGGCACTAACAGGGGGATCTAGGGGCTAGGGGTAGGTACAGGGAGGGATACTTAGGCACCAACAGGGGGGGGTCTTAGGTTTAGGCATCAACAGGGGGGTCTAGGGGTTAGGGGTAGGTACAGGGAGGGTTACTTAGTAATTTTTTTTTTAAACGTTATTATACGTTTCACTATTTAAACGAAAGATTAACGTTTTTACAATTGCCGATTTAATGCACATTATTTAATGATTTATAACTTTATAAAACATTAATTTTAAACGAAATACAGTACAATACATTTTTAAACGTTATCCATGCTTATCGTTTAAAACCCCGCGCCCTTTTTTCCCAGCGCCCCTTTTTAACGTACGCTAGTTACAGTAACATGAAATTATACAGAAAAGGAGATTACAGCTAGTGATGGATAATTTTCCTGAAAATTCTTTTGCAAACTGTCGGCAAACAGTTCCGCATCCGCTTGCAAACCGGCAAATGTGGTGAACCACCATAGACTCTAATGGGCAGGCGAACGCTTACACCTACAGGCACTGTTTTTGGCCACAAAATTGATTTAAAAGTTGTTTCAAGGGGCCAAACACCTGGACCGTGCCATGCCGGAGGGGTATCCATGGCAAAAGTCCCACCAAACATTACCAAGTTCACGCAGAGTCGTGTTTAATCTCTAAAAGGCAGAAATCACATTTAAATTTGTGGTATAAAGTGTTTTAAAACATCCGGCGTGCGTATGCAGTGATAAGGTTGTATAAGGGTTTGGCCCAGTACACACTGACAGACGAAACGCTGCATTTACTGCACTACAAACAACTGCAAGGAGCTGTACTGATAATGTAGGTGTCTAGTTGACACCTACAGGACGTAAATGTTAGTCCTCTTTGTGGCAATACTAGTGTTGTGGTGACCGTCGCCGTGCTAGTGCGCATGTTTGCAGGACTCACGGGATAGCTGCGGTGTGGTGTGCTAAAAAAAAGGTGTATATTTAAAAAGGGCTCCTGATGTAGACAAAAAAAAGCCAGATTCAGCTACAAAGGGCACCTGGTGTAGCCCATATGCCAGATTCAGCTACAAAGGGCACCTGGTGTAGCCCATATGCCAGATTCGGCTACAAAGGGCACCTGGTGTAGCCCATATGCCAGATTCAGCTACAAAGGGCACCTGGTGTAGCCCATATGCCAGATTCGGCTACAAAGGGCACCTGGTGTAGCCCATATGCCAGATTCAGCTACAAAGGGTACCTGGTGTAGCCCATATGCCAGATTCGGCTACAAAGGGTACCTGGTGTAGCCCATATGCCAGATTCAGCTACAAAGGGCGCCTGGTGTAGCCCATATGCCAGATTCAGCTACAAAGGGCACCTGGTGTAGCCCATATGCCAGATTCGGCTACAAAGGGTACCTGGTGTAGCCCATATGCCAGATTCAGCTACAAAGGGCGCCTGGTGTAGCCCATATGCCAGGTTCAGCTACAAAGGACTCTGGTGTAGCCCATATGCCAGATTCAGCTACAAAGGGCACCTGGTGTAGCCCATATGCCAGATTCGGCTACAAAGGGCACCTGGTGTAGCCCATATACCAGATTCAGCTACAAAGGGCATCTGGTGTAGCCCATATGCCAGATTCAGCTACAAAGGGCACCTGGTGTAGCCCATATGCCAGATTCAGCTACAAAGGGTACCTGGTGTAGCCCATATGCCAGATTCAGCTACAAAGGGTACCTGGTGTAGCCCATATGCCAGATTCAGCTACAAAGGGCGCCTGGTGTAGCCCATATGCCAGATTCAGCTACAAAGGGCACCTGGTGTAGCCCATATGCCAGATTCAGCTACAAAGGGCACCTGGTGTAGCCCATATGTCAGATTCAGCTACAAAGGGCACCTGGTGTAGCCCATATGCCAGATTCAGCTACAAAGGGCACCTGGTGTAGCCCATATGCCAGATTCAGCTACAAAGGGCACCTGGTGTAGCCCATATGCCAGATTCAGCTACAAAGGGCACCTGGTGTAGCCCATATGCCAGATTCGGCTACAAAGGGCACCTGGTGTAGCCCATATGTCAGATTCAGCTACAAAGGGCACCTGGTGTAGCTGAAAAGCTAGTTTTAGTTTATAAAAAGGATGCTGTTATAGGCAACATTTGTTAGGCTATAAAAGGGCTCTAAATATTATTATTTATTGGATTTATTTAGCGCCAACATATTACGCAGCGCTGTACAATAAATAGGATTACAGACAATGATAACAGGGGTGACAGAACAATGCAGGTAACAGACAATAGATACAATGCAGGTAATAGACAATAGATACAACAATACAGGTAACAAGCAATAAGATACACAACACAATGCAGATAGTAATACAATGTCAGATCATACACTGGAGTGGTAATGATACAAATACAAGTTCCCATAAATCTGGGTAAAGTGCACACAGTCATGTATGATACACAAGGGGAGAGGGCCCTGCCAAAGGCTTACAATCTAGAGGGAGGGGTTGGTGACACAAAAGGAGGGGGTGCATCATGAAGTTCTTGGCAAAGAGGGTTAGGGCAGTGTTGAGTTGAGGTAGGCATCCTTGAAGAACTGAGTTTTGAGTGCTTTTTTGAAGGTGGGGGCAAGCCTGATGGGCAGTGGGAGAGAGTTCCACAGGATGGGGGCAGCTCTAGTTAAGTCCTGTAGTCGTGCATGGGAGTGCGAGATGCGTGGGGTGGTTAGGAGTAGGTTGTTTGAGGAGCAAAGTGGGTGGCCAGGTGTATATCTGCTGACCAGGTCAGAGATGTAGGTTGGGCAGGACTTGTGTATAGATTTGTATGCCAAACATAGGATCTTGAAGCTAATTCTGAAGTGAATTGGAAGCCAGTGAAGGGATTTGCGTAGGGGAGTTGTGGAGACAGAGCGGTGGGAGGAGTACATTAGTCTGGCTGCTGCATTCATGATGGATTGTAGAGGGGTGGTGCGGTTTTGAGGAAGGCCTGACAGGAGGAAGTTGCAATAGCCCAGGCGGGAGATGATGAGGGCATGGACAAGGAGTTTGGCAAAAAAGTGATTACTACGACCTAATTTCTCCTTACTCTCATACAGAATCCACCCCTGGTGGTGCCTAACCCTAACCCCTTCTTGGCGGTGCCTTGCAGAATCCAAAACCTTGTACACAAATCAAAAATATGGGCTACAAAGGAACGCCCATTTGTAGCTGAATAAAAAATATGGGCTACAATGGGGCACCCTTTTGTAGCCAAAAGAAAACTCTGGAGCCCTTTTCACCACCTTGTAGCCCATATTTGAAGAAATAACATTATCTATGGAGGAGCCCTTTTAGTACAGTCTGGCTGAGGAGCCCTTTTCAACTGATTTCACGCCAAAAAAAGCACCCACAGTATAGGTAGGTAGATGACCAGGTATAGATGCCCCCAGTATAGGAAGCCAGTATAGTTGCCCCAGTATAGGTAGCCAGGTATAGTTGCCCCGAGTATATGTAGTCAGTTAGGTTTCCCCCATTTTAGGTAGCCCCAGAATAGGTAGCCAATGTAGTTGCCCCCAGTATATATAGCCAGTATAGTTGCCCCCAGTATAGGTAGTCAGTATAGTTGCCCCCAGTATAAGTTAGCGATTTAATTGCCCCAGTCAGGTAGCCAGCCTATCCCCCTTCCCTACCAGGCCGCTGCTCATTTACCTTCTAAAGGGGCGTCCACCTCCTTCAGGTCAGTCTGGAGGGGAGAGAGTGGTTCCCCTGGTAACGGCTCATATACAGGAAGTAAGTACGCCACCTGACACATGATACTGCCCGATGCACATCATTCAGGTGATGTCAGGGGCGGACCAGGCCTGATAACGAGTGTCCAATAAAGTTATCACCCAGTACAGGTCCTTTTCCTTTAGCATTTTTGTATGGGTGGTCCTTCTGCAGGCAGGACAGCATAAAAGACCCCATTATCACAATGCAAAGGTACCCATCTCCCGTTCCTTGTACTAAAGAAAAAAAGAGAGAGACCGCTACACTCACGTGTATGACCAAAAGGGAGCAGGGAAATCAAATGCCAAAGTCCACATGCAACCAGAAAAATCCCGCTGCACCAGTTGGTTGGGTGAAATAGAAAATCCTTTATTAAATCTGTTAATCCATCATCAGTATGGCAATAAAAAAGCTCACGCGTATCGGAGCATAAGGTGGCTCCTTAATCATAGCTTGCATACAAGAAAGTGTTCACAGGTTATATAGTACATTAGGTCACACCCCTAGGGGTGTGAGCTCTAGTCTTAAAGATACAGACAACACAGTGTTTGTTAAAAGGTGATGCATGTCACCGTAATGCATATATAAAAGATCCTTACTTAAAAACAAGTACACACAGCAAGGCATCATGACAACCTACAAAAAATCTGCCCAGTATAAATAGTTATTGACATATTGTATCTATTAGATAATACCCATCGTTATTTGTCATAAAATGTATTTAGATCTAGTCTGGAATTTAATCCTAAGGGGGAACGTGTCCCCAATTTCCAGATCCAGAAAGCTTCTCGTCTTAGAAGTCTCCCATAGATGTCACCTCCCCTCAAAGAACATGACACCCTTTCTATCCCATGGAACCTAAAGCTCGACATATTTCCCAAATGGGCATGAAAAAAATGTTTTGAAACGCTTGAGGCACGGGTGATATATGCAGCGTTCTTGAGACATCTCCCGGCCCCATGGTAATGTTCAGAAATTCTCTGGCGGAGAGGACGGGTGGTACATCCCACATACTGCATCCCACACTCCACACATATAACCAGATATACAACATTATGAGTGTGACAATTAATATACTGTCTAATGTCATAACTGGTATGCCTGGAGAGTGAGACGACCTCCCTTGTTTGTTCATGAACATTACAGAACCTACATGTGCTGTAGCCACATCTGTAAGAGCCTAAGTACCTCAGCCAAGTGGGTCTGGGTCTATCAGCACTTTGGAATAAGCTAGGGGAGAGCTTAGCGCCCAAGGTGGGAGCGCGTCGTGAGGAAAACCCACAACCCTCCGCCAATACAGCTTGTAGTTTTGGATCTGAGTGAAGGACAGGCAAGTATTTTTTAATGGTTTTAACAATCTGGGTGTATTCCAGACTATATGAAGTAACAAAGTTTACACCCTTGTTTAGTTGTCTGTTCCCACAGCCAGATCCAGAGGCCAGTAGATCGGATCTAGTTTTACATAAAACCCGATCCCTAGTCTCCAAAACTAAAGAATCCTGATATCCTCGATCCCTAAGTCTGGATTGTACCAGGTCCAATTCTTGTTTAATACTATTGGGATCTGAGCAGTTCCTTGCCGCTCTAATCATTTCTCCATATGGAATGGATCTTAGAGTGTGTCTTGGGTGGCAACTTGTGGCTAAAAGCAAAGAATTGCCCGCACATTCCTTCCTAAAAGTTCTGGTCAAAATTTCCCCCGTCGTGGCACAGCCAGTTAGATGTAGATCTAAAAAATCCACATCCGTGGCGTTGTAGGACATCGTAAAGGATAAATTTAGATCGTTGTCGTTGCAATACGACAGAAATTTGGATACGTCCTCCTCAGATCCCCTCCAAACCAGCAGCAGATCATCTATATATCTAGCGTACCAAAAAATGGACTCAGAAAAGGGATTGGACTCCCCAAAGATGCGGAGCTCCTCCCACCATCCCATGTACAAATTTGCCAGGGATGGGGAGAACTTGGCTCCCATAGAAGCTCCGCATCTTTGTAGATAGTACACCCCATCAAACATAAAATAATTTCGGCTAAGTAGATGATCTACTGCTAGAAGGAGGAAGTCACAAGCAGTGGACGTAAATGATCCATATTTTCTAATATGAAAGTCTAGGGCTTTGAGGGCCAATTTGTGGGGAATTGAGGAGTATAAGGAAGCTACGTCCATTGTAACCCAAATAGAAGATTGGTCCCAATGTAAGGGTTCTAGACTAGATAGCAGATGGGTCGTATCACGCAAGAAGCCAGGTAAGCGGCGCACCATTACGGTGACATGCATCACCTTTTAACAAACATTGTGTTGTCTGTATCTTTAAGACTAGAGCTCACACCCCTAGGGGTGTGACCTGATGTACTATATAACCTGTGAACACTTTCTTGTATGCAAGCTATGATTAAGGAGCCACCTTATGCTCCGATACGCGTGAGCTTTTTTATTGCCATACTGATGATGGATTAACAGATTTAATAAAGGATTTTCTATTTCACCCAACCAACTGGTGCAGCGGGATTTTTCTGGTTGCTCCCGTTCCTTGTCATCAGTGTGAAATAGTCACCAAAGCCAGGACAGAGGCATGGGGGAGGGGGGTCAAGTGTGACATAGTCACCAAAGCCGGGACAATGGCATGGGGGAGGGGGATCAAGTGTGAAATAGTCACCAAAGCTAGTGTTGGGCGAACACCTGGATGTTCGGGTTCGGGCCGAACAGGCCGAACATGGGCCAGATGTTCGGCATGTTCGGCCCGAACGCCGAACTCAATGGGAGTCAATGGGACCCCCGAACATGCCCATTTTGGGGGCCCCATGGGGTCGCAGGCATAAGGGGGGAGCATGCCCCGGTCGCGGGGGGGGGTCGGAAATTCCCCCCACCCCCTCCGCTAGCGCTCCCCCCTCTGCCCGCTTCCCCATACAAAAAGTTTGAAACAAGTTCAATAGTACCTGGGCTGGTGGCACTGGCTGGCAGTGGAGTGAGGAGGAGGAGGAGTCCGAGTAGCAGAGTGACGTTGAGGCCGGGCAGCGGGCGGTTCAGCGCTAGTACCCTTGTGGTACTTCCGCCCTTTCTCTGACCTCACGTCCTCTGCGTGATGACGCATACGAGGGTACGCGTGATGCGTACCCTCGTATGCAGAGGACGTGAGGTCAGAGAAAGGGCGGAAGTACCACAAGGGTACTAGCGCTGAACCGCCCGCTGCCCGGCCTCAACGTCACTCTGCTACTCGGACTCCTCCTCCTCCTCACTCCACTGCCAGCCAGTGCCACCAGCCCAGGTACTATTGAACTTGTTTCAAACTTTTTGTATGGGGAAGCGGGCAGAGGGGGGAGCGCTAGCGGAGGGGGTGGGGGGAATTTCCGACCCCCCCGCGATCGGGGCATGCTCCCCCCTTATGCCTGCGACCCCATGGGGGGCAGTATTCGGCCGAACAGGGCCCTGTTCGGCCGAACAGGGGCCCTGTTCGGCCATGCATTCAGTAGTTCGGCGAACCCCGAACAGTTTGGCCGAACACCACCAGGTGTTCGGCCGAACTCGAACATCACCCGAACAGGGTGATGTTCTGCAGAACCCGAACAGTGGCGAACACTGTTCGCCCAACACTAACCAAAGCCAGGACAGAGGCATGGGGGAGGGGGGTCAAGTGTGACATAGTCACCAAAGCCAGGACAGAGGCATGGGGGAGGGGGATCAAGTGTGACATAGTCACCAAAAAATATGCATTTTGCACAAACGTTTTTTATTGGTTATTTTTAAAGAATTATTAATGGCCTCAGACGTAAGCAGTTAATAGCAAAGCCCAGGGCCGGCGCCACCATAGAGGCAAAGGAGGCAGCTGCCCCAGGGCCCCAGAGCTTGTAGGGGCCCCCAGTGGCTACAAGAGGAAAAAAAAACATTTCAAATCGGCCTTATAGTTTTTGAGAAAATCGATCTTAAAGTTTCAAAGGAAAAAAATTACAAATTTAAAAACCTGCTGACTTTAATGGTTAATAGCAAATCCACCTTAAATGCTGGAAATCCTAAATTTGCAGGATATGTTAAGGAGATCATTAGGAATAAGAGGAAAAAACAATTTTTCAAAAAGACCTTATAGTTTTTGAGAAAATCGATTTTAAATTTTCGAAGGAAAAAAGTATACTTTTAAATGCGGTAAATGTCACTTTTAGTAGCAAACCTAACGGTAGTGTAATTTTACATGTATCAAACGAAAGAGCAATACATTTCCTGACGGGGTTTCCAGGGGGTCTATACGCAGCCACAGCGCTTTGGCCAGGGATCGCTATACAGCCGCAATATGGCTGTATGAAGATCCCTGGCATTTTTTCCTATTTTCCCATTTTTTTTTATGTTTAGAGTGTGGGAATTTTTATTTTTTTTTAAATTATGTGGGGTCCCCCCTCCTGAAACTTTTTAACCCCTTGTCCCCCATGCAGGCTTGGGTAGCCAGAATGTGGAGCTCCGACCGATTGGGACTTCACACCCTGACTATACCAGCTGCAAAAAAGGTCCCCTAATGCCGATTTTTGTTCCGGGGTATATGTTTGGGGGGGCCCAGGTTTATTTTGCCCTGGGGCCCCATTGTTGATTAAACCGGCCCTGGCAAAGCCCCCATATAAGCTACAATCCCCAAATTTGCAGGGTGTGGAAAGGAGAAGAGTGGGGACAAGTGGAAAAATAACCATTTTCAATAAGACCTTATAGTTTTAGAGTAAATCGATTTTAAAGATCACGTACTGATTGTGGGAAGTTGGCTGAAACATACTTTAGCAGTCAATAGCAAAGCCCCCGCACATGCTAGATATAGATATATATATATATATATATATATGTGTGTTCCGAGTGTGGGATATTAGTCCACTTGCTGCAGACACCCACATTTCCTGCTTCCACCCCCCCCCCCCCCCCCCAAATCAAAATAGGAACTTTTGGGACTGCTGGGACGAAGCACTAGCCTCCCTGACTGGCGATAAAGATGAGCATGAATGTACTATGCATGCGCATGCTCGGAGTCACGCGTGAACAGTATGTACCCTCTACAGTGCCTCCTCCCCTATACCGTTCCCTATATAGTGACTCCCTCCCCTATACCGTTCCCTATACAGTGCCTCCCCTATACTGTTCCCTATACAGTGCCTCCCTCTCCTGTACAGTGCTTCCTCCCCTATACCGTTCCCTATACAGTGCCTCCCCCTATACCATTTCCTATACAGTGCCTCCCTCCCCTATACCGCTCCCTATACAGAGCCTCCCTTCCCTATACTGTTCCCTATACAGTGCCTCCCTCCCCTATACCACTCCCTATACAGTGCCTCCATCCCCTATACCATTCCCTATACAGCGCCTCCCTCCCCTATACCGTTCCCTATAAAGTGCCTCCCTCCCCTATACCATTCCCTATACAGTGCCTTCCTCCCCTATACAGTGCTTCTTCCCCTATACCGCTTCCTATACAGTGCCTTCCTCCCCTATACAGTGCTTCTTCCCCTATACCGTTCCCTATACAGTGCCTCCCTCCCCTATACCGTTCCCTATACAGTGCCTCCCTCCCCTTAACCATTCCCTATACAGTGCCTCCCTCCCTTATACCGCTCCCTATACAGTGCCTCCCTCTCCTGTACCATTCCCTATACAGTGCCTTCCTCCCCTATAATGTTCCCTATACAGTGCCTCCATCCCCTATACCATTCCCTATACAGTGCCTCCCTCCCCTATACCGCTCCCTATACAGTGCCTCCCTCCCCTATACCATTCCCTATACAGTGCCTCCCTCCTCTATACCGTTCCCAATACAGTGCCTCCCTCCCCTATAACGTTCCCTATACAGTGCCTCCATCCCCTATACCATTCCCTATACAGTGCATCCCTCCCCTATACTGCTCCCTATACAGTGCCTCACTCCCCTATACCGTTCCCTATACAGTGCCTCCCTTCCCTATACCACTCCCTATACAGTGCCTCCCTCCACTATAACGTTCCCTATACAGTGCCTCCATCCCCTATACCATTCCCTATACAGTGCCTCCCTCCCCTATACCGTTCCCTATGCAGTACATCCCTTCCCTATACCGCTCCCTATACAGTGCCTATTACAGTGCCTCCCTCCCCTATACAGTGCCTCCCTCCCCTATACAGTGCCTCCCTCCCCTATACCACTCCCTATACAGTGCCTCCCTCCCCTATACCGTTCCCTATACAGTGCCTCCCTACCCTATACCGTTCCCTATACAGTGCCTCCCCTATACCATTCCCTATACAGTGCCTCCCTCTCCTATACAGTGCTTCCTCCCATATACCGTTCCCTATACAGTGCCTCCATCCCCTATACCATTCCCTATACAGTGCCTCCCTCCCCTATACCGCTCCCTATACAGTGCCTCTCCCTATACCGTTCCCTATACAGTGCCTCCCCCCTATACCGTTCCCTATACAGTGCCTCCCTCCCCTATAATGTTCCCTATACAGTGCCTCCATCCCCTATACCGTTCCCTATACAGTGCCTGCCTCCCCTGTACCATTCCCTATGCAGTGCCTCCCTTCCCTATACCACTCCTTATACAGTGCCTATTACAGTGCCTCCCTCCCCTATACCGCTCCCTATACAGTGCCTCCCTCCCCATATACCGTTCCCTATACAGTGCCTCCCCTATACTGCTCCCTATACGATGCCTCCCTCTCCTATGCAGTACAGTGCCTCCTCCCCTATACCGTTCCCTATACAGTGCCTTCCTCCCCTATACTGCTCCCTATACAGTGCCTGCCCCCCTATACCGTCCCCTATACAGTGCCTCCCTCCCCTATACCGTTCCCTATACAGTGCCTCCCTCCCCTATACTATTCCCTATACAGTGCCTCCCTCCCTATACAGTGCCTCCCTCTCCTATACCATTCCCTATACAGTGCCTCCCTTCCCTATACTGCTCCCTATACAGTGCCTCCCTCCCCTATACCATTCCCTACACAGTGCCTATTACAGTGCCTCCCTCCCCTATACCGCTCCCTATACAGTGCCTCCCTCCCTATACAGTGCCTCCCTCTCCTATACCATTCCCTATACAGTGCCTCCCTTCCCTATACTGCTCCCTATACAGTGCCTCCCTCCCCTATACCATTCCCTATACAGTGCCTCCCTCCCCTATACAGTGCCTCCCTCCCCTATACCATTCCCTATACAGTGCCTCCCTCCCCTATACCATTTCCTATACAGTGCCTCCCTCCCCTATACCGCTCCCTATACAGTGCCTCCCTCGTATATACAGTGCGTCCCTCCCCTATACCGCTCCCTATACAGTGCCTCCCTCTCCTATACCAATCCCTATACAGTGCTTCCCTCCCCTATACAATTCCCTATACATTGTCTCCCTTCCCTATACCGCTCCCTATACAGTGCCTCCCTCTCCTATACAGTGCCTCCTTCCCCTATACCGTTCCCTATACAGTGCCTCCCTCCCCTATACCGCTCCCTATACAATGCCTCCCTCCCCTATACTGCTCCCCATACAGTGCCTCCCTCCTGTATACCGTGCCTCCCTCCCCTATTCCGTTCCCTATACAGTGCCTCCCTCCCCTATACCACTCCCTATACAGTGCCTCCCTCCCGTATACCGCTCCCTATACAGTGCCTCCCTCCCCTATACCGCTCCCTATACAGTGCCTCCCTCCCGTATACCGCTCCCTATACAGTGCCTCCCTCCCCTATACCGCTCCCTATACAGTGCCTCCCTCCCCTATACCGCTCCCTATACAGTGCCTCCCTCCCCTATACCGTCCCCTATACAGTGCCTCCCTCCCCTATACCGTCCCCTATACAGTACCTCCCTCCCCTATTCCGTCCCCTATACAATGCCCTCCTCCCCTATACCGCTCCCTATACAGTGCCTCTCTCCCCTATACTGTCCCCTATACAGTGCCTCCCTTTCCTATACCATTCCCTATACAGTGCCTCCCTCTGCTATACCGTTCCCTATACAGTGCCTCCCTTCCCTATTCCGCTCCCTATACAGTGCCTCCCTCCCCTATACAGTGCCTCCCTCCCCTATACAGTGCCTCCCTCTCCTATACTGCTCCCTATACAGTGCCTCCCTCCCCTATACTGTCCCCTATACAGTGCCTCCCTCCCCTATACCGTCCCCTATACAGTGCCCTCCTCCCCTATACCGCTCCCTATACAGTGCCTCCCTCCCCTATACCATTCCCTATACAGTGCCTCCCTCTGCTATACCGTTCCCTATACAGTGCCTCCCTCCCCTATACCGCTCCCTATACAGTGCCTCCCTCCCCTATACAGTGCCTCCCTATACAGTGCCTCCCTCCCCTATACAGTGCCTCCCTCCGCTATACCGTCCCCTATACAGTGCCTCCCCCCCTATACCGCTCCCTATATAGTGCCTCCCTCCCCTATACTGCCCCCTATACAGTGCCTCCCTCCCCTATACAGTGCCTCCCTCCCCTATACTGCCCCCTATACAGTGCCTCCCTCCCCTATACAGTGCCTCCCTCCGCTATACTGCCCCCTATACAGTGCCTCCCTCCCCTATACCATTCCGTATACCGTGCCTCCCTCCCTTCCCTACACCATTCCCTGGTGTCTAGTGGCCCCTCCTCTCCTATACAGTTCCCTGGTGTTTAGTGCCCACCACCTTGCCCTATACAGTTATCTGGTGTCAAGGTAAAGGGCTTTTATTATTATTTAATACTTATATAGCGCCGGCATCTTCTGCATCGATGTGCATAGTATATAGTCTAGTCACTAACTGTCCCTCAGAGGAGCTCACAATCTAATCCCTACTATAGTCCTATGTCTATGTATGTATCGTGTAGTGTATGTATCGTAGTCTAGGGCCAGTTTTTTCAGGGGGAAGCCAAATAACCTTTCTGTATGGTTTTGGGATATGGGAGGAAACCTAAGTCACCAGAGGAAACCCACATAGACAAGTGGAGAACATACAAACACTGCAGATAGTGCCCAAGCTGGGATTTAAACCGGGGTCCCAGCGCTGCAAGGCAAGACTTCTAACCACTATGCCACTGTGCTGCCTGATCCAATTCACTTTTTTTCTCCTAAGTTTTCTCCTTGGAGATCATTTGTCATCCTCTGTTAAAATAAATGTGCCACTCTGCAACTAAAGAAGTATGAAAAATGGGTGAAACGCTACTGATAAAATCATTCCGAGTATTCTCTTCCTTGCTGATGGTTTCTAAGGTATCTTGTTGATCAGATGTGACGATATCACCTGGGAGAAAACTCAGGGGAAAGGAGACTTGGATCAGGCTGCTAGTTAGTGGTGCTCGTAATGGGTCAATTACGTTTACACCAAATTGTGCGGAATTTTTTGAAATTACGCATTACGTAAAGGTGATTATGATACGTACAGCATACTACGTTCGTGAATGATAGTTACGCCTGCAGTTACACAATTACGCATAATTCACATTCAACACATCAAAATATGTGCAAGTTTTTGCTATGCAATGCAAAAAATGAGTTTGTATGCGAATAAAAAAATGTTGCATTCATTAGTCAGTGTATTGCACATGTCGGCTATTATTTAAATACTCAATGCGAAAAATGCATTCGTATGCGGAAAAAAAAAATGCGTTCATATACTGTGCACATTTGCATCCGATATTCTGTGAAAAATGATGCTAACATGCGTAATTACGGTTAGCGATTACATTTGCATGTGAACTTTTTTGCACGTAATCCACAAATTTTTGCCTTGCGATGCGTTATTACGTATAGGCGTAATTTCTGCCCACCACTAGCCCTAGTGTCAATTTGAGAAAATATGTTCACAATAGGTTATAATTCCTGCAGGGGGCGCCTCTTGGCAGCAGCTGCCCTGGAGGCCCTGGGGGGGGGGGGGGGGGGGGCTCCTGGGTTAATTTTGCCCTAGGACCACATTGTGGCTTGCCTCCGCCCTGACCAGATCTTCCCCATGTGCAGTATGTACCCCTCCCTCAGGTCCATGGTGAGCGTGGAATTGTTGTAGACCACCCATCTGCAGAAACACCTCCTCCCACGTCCCAAGTCTTCTCGCCGCCGGTTTTAATTGATTTTGGCCAGAAATGTATCAGTCATGATCAAGTCGTCACATTGCAACATTGTTCTCTGGCAGATTTGATCATTATGATTGAATCTCCTGGACATTAATGACACAATTCGAGTTATAGATGGACACCTTAAAACAGGAAACAGTAAAGGTGGCCCATTCATCTAGAGATTTGGCAGCAGGTCGACCATAGGATTCTATAAATATTATTGAATCGGATGAAAATCGATATGGCCACAAGCATGCCTGATCGACGATTCAACCGATTTTGGGGAGAAGTGGTCGAATGTATTGATTGGACGTGCTGGGAAATTCCATGCCAACGTGGTCGATCGGGTGTGCGGCGGTAACAGCGTGGCATATCGCAAGCAATGAACGTGGCTGCTGTCCCTCCCAAATGTTACATATGCCCCCCATTCCCATGCGTTAACATACTTCACCTGTAACCGGGGAGCACATAACATTCAGGAGGGGAGGGCGGGTCATACATGTAGGTTGCCTGGTAATATGGAGCGCACGTGTATGGACACCAGAGGAAGCCTGGAGCAAGCGGAGGACAAGTAATGTATAGCTTGCACTCGGCACTGGGGGTAGGGAGGACATTAAACATTACGGCAGACAGTGTTGGGTCAGCAAGGCGATGGATGCAGCGTCACAAAGCAAGTCAGTATGAAATAGATCGGGAATCAGTCTGAGGTGTATGGGCAGCTGACAGATCTCTCTCTGATCAGATTCGATTAGAGAGATTTGTCTCTTGGTGAAATCTGCCCATCATCGCTAGATGTATGGCCAGCTTTAGCACTGAGTACTGTACAATATTGTCCATTGTAGAGACGCGAGTCATTCACTGATAGTTGTGGTAAAAGGACAGCAGTTCATATCTGTGAGGGCTATAACTGTGTTTACCGTCCAGCCTGTGCTGTAATGATACTCCTGACTTCTCCAGGGTCACAGTAGACAGGCTCTCTTTGCATCTTCATTACCTTGAAGCCAGGAATACAATGGCTGCTAATAGTGAAGGCCAGAGGGCCATGTTTAGCATACAATTGCCCCAGCATGGTAATTGTGTGCCATTGTTCAGACATAACAAGGTTTCTCTCAGTCCAGCCAGTCTTGTTTACTGGAAATTCTGGCCTTGATTGAGTTGAATTTTGATTATAATAGGCAGGGAAAGTGTCTGTAAACATGACGATTTTCAAGAAAAGATGACCCCTCCTCCAACGCCACCTGCCCGCCTCTCTGCTATTGGCCTGGACCTTCAGATGTGTGGAGTTTAGGAAGAGCTCAGAAAGTTGGTGCCCCTGTCTGGAATCACTTGAAGAGGTGCTCCCTCCTCCCCCAGGCGGCCCACTGAACTTACATGGCATTGACATTGTTTCTTAGTCCCCTGGGATCTAGTATCTGCTCTCTTCTCATCTGAATTTGGCCTCAGGGACCTGGTCCTGCTCCCCAGGCTGAAGGACAAGTTAGATCTCCTATGTTGTATGAGGACCTGATCATATTCACTGGGCTAAAGGAGAAGTTGGATCACACACGTTGTACGAGGACCTGGTTGAAGGAGAAGTTGGATCACACTTGTTGCATGAGGAAAGTTTGGTAAGTGCCCAATCAGTCCTTTTCTTCTACAAGATTTTTCATTAAAAAGACCCGGAACAGACAAAATAACAGAATCTGAACTTATCTAGGACATCCTCTAGCCCCTCGTAGCCCGCAAGGTCCCTTGACGTCCTCTTGGTCCCCTCCGTTCTTCTGCTGGCAGACGCAACTGCACATGTGTGACCTATCTGCGCGCCTAGCTCGATCACACGCCGATCGCAGAGAAAATTCTGCACTTGCGCAGTTCTTGCGGTGACGGGTGCTTGGATGGGCCGCGCAGTTGCGCATGAGTCTCGGCAAAGTCGTGTCTGCTACCAGAGCTGCCAGTGGGAGAACGGAGATTTCCAAGGAGACCACAAGGGACCTCGCGGGCTACAGGGGGCTGGAGGAAGCCCAAGGTAAGTTCAGATTCCACGTTATTTTGCCTGTTGAGGGAACCTGAGGCGAACATCGGGTCACTAATGCCTCAGAAGAGGGAAGACTCTGGATCCTGTAGATGCTTTCCATACCGTCCTCCTGGCCACCATTCCCGCCAGTGGACCCGTGAAAGGAATCTGACAAGAGCTTGTGATATTTTTGATTGTGAACGCGCCCTCTTCCTGTATGAGCTTTGCGAAGGTGCGGGAGTGTTTGGTGCAGCCGCACTCTTACATAAAGAGGAACATGTGTGTGGTCTTCAGGAGGAACCCGGGCAGCCACGGTGGTCAGGAGGAGGACAGGAGAAGCCTTCAGAGGATCCAGAGGCTTCCCTCATCCTAGGTAAGTATCTGTTCAGTGGCGTAGCAATAGATAATGCAGTGATTGTGATCGTACCGGTGTCTCTGGAACAGAGGGGCCCTCTAGGGTCCCTCCTTCATCCATCTCATTAGCTATTTATTGGTGCTGTGCTGGTAATAAACACTGCTATATGTACATTGCATAGTAGTAATCCTTAACAAGCTGTTTCCTTACTCTGATTACACCTCTGGCACTGCAGCTGTCCTTGGTGGGTTTTGGAGTTCCATATCAATAGAGTGCTTGGGGCCCCATGTAAGACTTGCACTGGTATGGTAGCCCATGGGACTAGTTTTGCGTATCGCTTAAGCCATGGGACCTGGCAGTGTTTCCATGGCGGTCATTTTGGCACCGCAGGAGGTGTCGCGTAAGCTATGGGATATGGCGGTGTTTCCATGGCGGTCATTTTGGCACCGCAGGAGGTGTCGCGTAAGCTATGGGATATGCCGGTGGTTCCATGGCGGTGATTTTGCGCCGCAGGAGGTGTTGAGTAAGCTTTGGAACCTGGCGGTGGTTCCATGGCGGTGGTTTTGGCGCCAAAGGAGGTGTCGAGTAAGCTTTGGGACCAGGCGGTGGTTCCATGGTGGTGGTTTTGGCGCCGCAGGAGGTGTCGCGTAAGCTTTGGGACCTGGCGGTGGTTCCATGGCAGTCGTTTTGGCACCGCAGGAGGTGTTGCGTAAGCTATGGGACCTCGCAGTGGTTCCATGGCGGTGGTTTTGGCGCCGCAGGAGGTGTTGCGTAATCTATGGGACCTGGCGGTGGTTCCATGGCGGTGGTTTTGGCGCCAAAGGAGGTGTCGAGTAAGCTTTGGGACCTGGCGGTGGTTCCATGGCGGTGGTTTTGGCGCCGCAGGAGGTGTCGCGTAAGCTTTGGGACCTGGCGGTGGTTCCATGGCGGTGGTTTTGGCGCCGCAAGAGGTGTTGCGTAAGCTATGGGACCTGGCGGTGGTTCCATGGCGGTGGTTTTGGCGCCACAGAAGGAGTCACGTAAGCCATGGTGGTGGTTTTGGCGCCGCAGTAGGTGTCAGGTAGGCTATGGGACCTGGCGGTGGTTTTTGCGCCGCAGGAGGAGTCGCTTAGGCTATGGGACCTATACAAAATGGTGGGATAGGTGAGATAGCTAGGGAGCTGGTTGCTAACATAGGATTGATTGGTTTTTGTTAAGACTGTAATTGGTGCTGAAATAATTCCGATTTTCATGCAGAAATCTGTTTGGGTGGTTTTTGTAAGCCTCTGATTGGTGCAGAAATGAAGATTTTCATGAAGAAATCCTGTTGTTTTCACTTTAAACTTCTTCTAGGGGCTTCCTTGTGATTGGTGTACAAAAATCCGCATTCTGCTGGAATTACGCATCGTGCCGCGGAATTTCCGCTATAGCGCTATGGCAATTCTGTTCCGATGCAACGGAATGGAACCACCAAATCCGTCCGGAATCGTGGACAAATGAATTCCGCTGAAAGCGATGAGCATCCCTAGTTGCCCCTAGTGTAGCTAGTATAGTTGCCGCAGAAGGTCCCATAGCTTACACGACACCTCCTGCAGCGCCAAAACCACCATCATGGAACCACCGCCAGGTCCCAAAGATTACGCGACACCTCCTGAGGTGCCAAAACCACCGTCATGGAACCACCGCCAGGTCCCAAAGCTTACGCGACACCTCCTGAGGTGCCAAAACCACCGTCATGGAACCACCGCCAGGTCCCAAAGCTTACGCAACACCTCCTGCAGCGCCAAAACCACCGTCATGGAACCACCGCCAGGTCCCACAGCTTATGCGACACCTCCTGAGGTGCCAAAACCACCGTCATGGAACCACCGCCAGGTCCCAAAGCTTATGCGACACCTCCTGCAGCGCCAAAAGCACCGTCATGGAGCCACCGCCAGGTCCCAAAGCTTACGCGACACCTCCTGAAGTGCCAAAACCACCGTCATGGAACCACCGCCAGGTCCCATAGCTTACGCGACACCTTCTGCAGCGCCAAAATGACCGCCATGGGACCACCGCCAGGTCCCATGGCTTATGAGACACCTCCTGCTGCAAAAATAAATAAATAAATAAAAAGACCGGGGGAACAGCCGGTTCCAAAACACAGAGAGGGGCGGGCAGAGGCGGCGATGCGCCGTGATTGACGTCAGCAGGGGCAGAGCTGAAGCTGAAAGCTGCAGCCCTCGTTTTGCGGCGGGGACACGGCGTATTACTTGTAATGGGAGCACTGAAGCGAACTATAAGGTAAAATAGGCAAAATAGTTCGCTTCAGTGTGAATTTGTTTTTGAAATAAAAATCAATGCAAGGGGGGGGGGGGGGGGGTAGGGGGGGCTGGGAGGGGGTTTGGCTGGAGCTGCTGATTGACTTTTTTTGTGAAATCCCTTATGGACCCAGCCTCATCCTGACTTTGGCTTCAATTCATCAAAGGGTGTTCGATAACAAAACCCCAGTCCTTAAAATACCGCATTCGGTATTTTACACTTCACTGTGCTAATTCATCAATATTTTCCCATGTGTGGTAGAGGTTCGTAAAGTTACCGAGCTTCAATTCATCAAAGGCTGTTCGATAACAGCAGAGTGGTGCAGAGCAGCTTGGAATGTCCGTGTGTTACAAGCTGATAACAATAGAAGGCATCCAGACATCCCTTTACATGTAAACGTGTTATAGTTACTGTTATTTATACTGCCTCTGCTGCTCTGAATCTGTCCATCAGTCTTTCTTAACATTTTACTTATTTGCCACAACGTAGATGAACTTCCTGGAGACATTACAAATGCCATGCTTGGTAATTTCACCACCAGCATCTTTGCATTATCAAACAGGGCCTGAAAGGGTTACACCACCGAAGGGAATCTGGGGATATATTTTGACCCGTTCTCTCTGCTCACTGCCTGGTAGAGATGGGAAGTTCGGATCTTTTCAATGATCCGGATGATTCGAATCGGATCATTGAAGAGATCCGGATCTTTGATCCGAATCTCGGATCATTTTACTACCAGAAGCATTCGGGGGTGAAATGAACAGCAGGACAGGTCTGTGGACAGGAGAAGGGGAGGGAGTGGACACACAGAGAAGGGGAGAAGATGGACAGAGGGCAGGGAGTGGACAGAGATGGGAGGAGGGACGAGCAGAGAGCAGAAATGTTTGCACGTAATACCCACATGCTGAAGTCATATGCTTTACATATATTTCACCTATATGCTCATCTGTACACTCTGAAAGAAAAGGTCGCACAGTGAAAGAAAGCATTCCCAGAAGATAAGTGCAGCTGTTTAGTGCCGAGTGCAGGAGGATTATATTGCCTTTCAATCACAGTGTCTGCAAAGTTACTGAGCTGTGCTGAGCCAAAAGCTTCCAATGTGATCACTGTGCAGCACTACGGAACAGACAGCCTATAATGGGCAGCACATTGCAGCCAGTATGTGTGCTCTACACATATCTGGCAGTGGCACCCATGTCCCCTCTCTCTCATCTACCTGTGGCTGCAAGGCTGCCTCCCATCCAACAGAGCGATCCATCTCTGCTCTGCTTCCAGGACCCCGCTGCCCGCTGAGAGGGGGCGTGTCGCTCCTGGCCCCGCCCCTTTTGCGATCCGAATCGTTCATTTTGATGATTCGGATGATCGACTCATAAAATAGATTCGGATCAAAGATCCGAATCGTTCATGATCCGGACAACACTACTGCCTGGGGGGTCTGAAAGCTTCTGTGGAGAAGCCTGTGTGACCTATCAGCTGCACTTGCAGGAGAACAGGGGCTGTTTCTATTGGCTGCCTGCTCCTGCTAATCATGAAAACATTCACACAGAAGGCTTTCGATGCCTGTAACGACAGGGGAGAGCTGGAGATAAACACCGAATGTGCTAGCGAATGTGGGAACCTTGATGAATTAACATTTGTTGAGCACATGTCGGTAATTTATCTCATTGCTGTGTCATTTCAGCTTCTCATTCGGTAACAGCTTTGATGAATTAACATTTTCTAAAGTGCTTCGTTAAGTCAGCTGTTTTCAGCATTACCGAATGCGGTAATGCTTGATGAATTGAAGCCATTGCCTCCTGCGGCCCCCAGGTAAATTGAGTTTGAGACAGTGTTTTTTTTTTCTTGTCCAGTATCTCCAATTTGATTCTTTTCCTGAAGTTGTCAATATAGTCTTCTACTTTCTTGCTCCGGCCTGATAGTTGAATCCAGGTATTGCCCTTCTTGGGTTTGCTATTCACAGGCTCGCTGTGTTCAAATGATGAATTATCAGATCCGCTGTGAAATCATTCCTTTAGTCGTACCCTCCCAAAATGTCTTCCACGTCACTGCAAGTCACATCAACTCTTCTGTTGTGTATCCTTTAGATAGAACAGCCAATTCAGTTTTGCTTGGGTTATAGCTGGACAAGTTACAGCGGACCTGAACTGAGATAAGCAGCAGCATAACAACCTTTACAGGAAAACATTGCTTTGTTACAGCTGATACAAATCCTGCAATAAATCTGCAGTGTGTCCACTTCCTGCTTTTATGGCAGCAGACATATTGTTAACATCCTGTGTTTACAAATTAGCAACTCTGCCAAGGCAGCCAGCTGACACAGCTGAGAGATCAAACTACAACTTGTGATTAGACACAGATGAGGGGGAATTAGACAGGCTCTCTAAATACATACAGGGTGCATTTCTCTGTGTTTCCTTCTGTCCTGTGCAAGAGTTCAGCTCCACAGTTTTAGGCTCTGGATGGGGTTCTCTTGTGTCGTTTTCCTGAATGTAATCAGCTTTGAGTCTAATGCCTGGTACACACCATGCAATTTCCTGTCATATAGACGGGTCAAATCGATTATTTCCGACAGGTCAGATCTGATTCCCGATCATTTTTCTGATCAATTTTGTATAGAAGTGATCGGAAAAATTGATCAGAAAATGATCCGATCTGACATATCGAGAATAATCGATTTGACCCGTCTATCATACGGGAAATTGCATGGTGTGTACCAGGCATAAGGCTGTGGAGTTTATTTTGTTTTGGATTAATTGGTGCTGTAATTGTTTGTAGAATTTCTGTAATGTAGATTTCATGTCTTCTGATGATGGTCCTTGCAGTGTAGAATATGCGCAGATCATCTTGGGTAATTCTCTTTTTGCTGTAACAAACCTTAATGAGATGATTCTGGATCCTTTCTGCTGTTCTGAAGCAGAGTCGCTGTGAGAAGCAGTTGAAGGGATGCTGAACTGGGTTTCTGATAGTACTGTGTATACTTGTTAGGATAAGATTGCTTTCTTGCACATTGATTGAAAAAAGATGTCCCTGTCCAATTGTGCCACATTCTTCAGTGGGGTCTTACGTTCCAAATGTGTGCGCTACATTACAGTATCTTCCATGATGATAGTACCAAAAAGGTTTTGTTTTTTTTAAAGAGGAACTGTCGCAAAAAATTTAAAATTTAAAACAAATACAAATAAGAAATACGTTTCTTCCAGAGTAAAAAGAGCCATAAATTACTTTTCTCCTATGTTGCTGTCACTTACAGTAAGTAGTAGAAATCTGACAGAACCGACGGGTTTTGGGTTAGGCCATCTCTTCATGGAGGATTCTCAACATGGCCTTTATCTATATATATAAAATCGGATGTATGTGTGTGTGTGTGTGTGTATGTGTGTATGTGCCGCGATCACGCGAAAACGCCTTGACCGATTTGAACGAAACTTGGTACACAGATCCCTTACTACCTGGGATGATATGTTCTGGGGGTCTCGCATGGGCGGAGCTACAAACAGCAAATCAAATTTCACCCATTCATGTCAATGGAAAAAATGGAAAAAGCTACCGTTCTCACAGTAATCAAGCCAGACACCCCACACTTGGCACAGTTGGTCACTTGGTGACCGAGGTTACAAATCCAGGAAAAGTGGGCGGAGCATTAAACAGCCAATCAAATTTCAGCCATTCATTTTAAATGTGAAAATGTAAACTGCAGCCATTCTTAGACTGTAAATCGCTGGGTTTTCAAACTTGGCACACTTGGCCACTGAATGGCTGGAATTAATATTCCAGAAAGTGGGTGGTGCTTACAACAGCCAATCAAAATTCACCTATTGATTTTCAAGGGGAATATTTAAACTGCTGCTATTCTTACACTGTTAATGGCAAAGTCTTCAAACTTGCTACAGTCGGTGATTGGGTGACTGGGGACCAAATTCACTAAAGGGGCGGGGGCCACAAACAGCCAATCAGATTTCCTTGGAGTATAAACTGCTTCCATTCACACATTTTTGATGTCAGGAACCTGAAAGTTCACAAACTTGGTCATTGAGTGACTGTGTGTTCAGTTTGCAAAAATTGGGTGGAGCCAAAACAACTTTTACTGGGAAAATATAAACTGCTGCCATTCTTACACCGTTAATGGCAGGGTTCCCAAACTTTGTACAGTTGGTCACTGGGTGGATGAGATTAAGATTTTGGAAGGTGGGTGGAGCCTACAACAGCCAATAAAAAGTCACCTTTTGATTTTCAAAGGGAATATTTAAGCTGCTACCATTCTTACACTGTTAATAGCAGATGCCTCAAACCTGGTACAGTTGGTCACTGGGTGATTAGAGTTCAAATTCTGAAAGGGGGCGGAGCCACAAACAGCCCATCAGATTTGTTTATTTTTCAATGGGAATATACAAAGTATTGATACCATTGACCCCAAAGCTGATAAACTTGATAATTGAGTGACTGTTTGTCAAGGTTAGAAAAAGTGGGCGGCGCCAACTTAATTTTTTGTATGGCAGCGGTCCCAAACTTGACACAATTGGCCACTGGGTGACTGGGATTAATATTCAGAAATGTGGGTGGAGCCTACAACAGCTAATCAAAATTCACCAATTGATTTTCAAGGGGAATAATGGCAGAGGCCTCAAACCTGATACAGTCAGTCATTGGGTGACTGGGGTCCAAATTCAGTAAAGGGGGTGAAGCCACAAACAGCCAATCTGATTTGTTAGATTGATTTCAGCCATTCTGTTATTGGCAGGGTTCTCAAACTTGACACAGTTGGCCACTGGGTGACTGGGACTAATATTCAGGAAAGTGGGTGGAGCCTACAGCAGCCAATCAAAATTCACCTTTTGATATTCAAGGGGAATATTTACATTGCTGCCATTGATATACTTGTAATGGCAGAGGCCTCAAATATGGTACAGCCAGTCAATGGGAGACTGGGGTTTACGTTCTGAAAAGGGAGCGGGCCAAAAACAGACAATCAGATTTGTTTAATTTCAATGGTAAAATGCAACTTATTGATGCCAAAGACCCCAAAGCTCATAAACTTGGTCTTTGAGTGACTGTGTGTCAAGGTTAGAAATAGTGGGAGGAGCCAAAACTAACTTTTTACATGGGGAAATATAAACGGCAGCTATTCTTACACTTTTAATGGCAGGGTTCTCAAACTTGACACAGTTGGTCACTGGGTGACTGCCTGGGATTGATATTCAGAAAAGTAGGTGAAACCTACAAAAGCCAATCAAAATTCACCTATTGATTTTCCATGGGAATATTGAAACTGCAGCCATTCTTACACTGTCAATGGCAGAGGCCTCAAACCTGCTACAGTCGGTCGTTAAGTGACTAGGGTTTAAATTCACTAAAGAGGCGGAGCCAAAAACAGCCAGATTTCTTTGCTGGATAAACTGCTTCCATTAGAACAATTTTGATGCCAGGAACCCAAAAGCCAACAAACTTGGTCATTGAGTAGTGACTGTGTGTCCAGGTTACAAAAAGTGGGTGGAGTTAAAAACAGATTTTTCTGGGAAATTGTAAACTGCAGCCCTTCTTCACTGTTAATGGCAGGGTTCTCAAACTTAGCATAGCTGGTTACTGGGTGACTGACTGACTGGGATTAATATCCAGGAAAGTGGGTGGAGCCTAAAAAAGCCAATCAAAATTCATCTGTTGATTTTCAAGGAGAATATTACATTTGCTGCCATTCTTGCACTGTTAATGGCACAAGCCTCAAACCTGGTACAGTTGGTCATTGGGTCACTGAGGTTCAAATTCAGAAAGGGGGACAGAGCCACAAACAGTGAATCAGATTTGTTTCATTTCATGGGAAAATACAAATTATTGATGCCAAGGACCCCAAAACTCACAAACTTGGGCATTGAGTAGTGACTTTGTGTCCAGGTTACAAAAAGTGGGCGGAGCCTAAAACAAATTTCACTGGGAAAGTGTAAACTGCAGTCCTTCTTACACTGTTTATTTCAGGGTTCCCAATCTTTGCCCTGATGGTCACTGAGTGACTGAGATTAATATTCAGGGAAGTGGGTGGAGCCTATAATAGCCAATCAAAATTCACCTGATGATTTTCAAGGGGAATATTTAAATTGCTGCCATTGTTACACTGTTAATAGCAGATGCCTCAAACCTGCTACAGTTGGTCATTGGGTGACTGGGGTTCAAATGCTGGAGAGGGGCGGAGCCACAAACAGCCAATCTGATTTGTTTAGTTTTTCTGGGAATATACAAATTATTGATGCCAAGGACCCCACAGCTCACAAACTTGGTCATTGAATGTTTGTGCGTTAGGGTTAGAAAGTGGGCGGAGCCAACACCAGTCAAATACATACACGGGCAATGCCGGGTCATCAGTGGGCGGAGACAAATACAAATTTCACTGGGAAAACGTAAACTGCAGCCATTCTTACACTGTTAATGGCAGGGTTCTTAAACTTTGCACAGTTGGTCACTGGGTGACTGGGATTAATATTCAGAAAAGTGGGTGGAGCCTAAAAAGTGAATCAAACTTCACCTATTGCTTTTCAAGGGGAATATTTAATTGCTATTATTCTTGCACTGTGAATGGCACAGGCCTCAAACCTGGTACAGTTGGTCATTGGGTGACTGGGGTCCAAATTCAGAAAAGGGGGTGGAGGCACAAACAGCCAATCTGATTTTTTCATTTCAATGCAAATTATTGATGCCAAGGATGGCAAAGCTCACAAACTTGATCATTGAGTAATTGTGTGTTAGAGTTAGAAAAAGTAGGCGGAGCCAACACCAGCCAAATACATTCCCGGGCAACGCCGGGCAAACAGCTAATTCTTTATAAAGACATACCCTGAAAAGATTTATACAAAGATGCTGGCCAGTCTTTCTGCTCGCTGCACACTTTTTTGGCAGTTGGACGGAGCAACTGCCATTCATTAAGTGCTTTTAAAAATAATGAAAACCCTGAGAACCTCCGTGAGCAGATGGGCTAGTCCAAAATCTGTTGGTTCTGTCAGAATTGTACTATCTATTGTAAGTGACAGCAACATAGGAGAAAAGTAATATATGACTCATTTTACTCTGGAAGAAACATACTTCTCATTTGTATATGTTTACATGTATTTTACTTTTTAAGATTTTCATGACAGAGGTCCTTTAAAGTTATCTTATGAATCTTCCGGCTGCAATAGACTCAAGGCGTCCATAGATTACTTGACTCGGTGGCCGATGGACCATTCGATAATTATAATCGGAATGTAAATCGGTGCCACTAAGAGCATGCTCAATCGAGAATGCAACCAATTTCGGGCCCAAATTGATTGCATGTAACAATCAGACATGTTGGGAAATCTCGGGTGCGCAGCAGTAACGTTGTGCGATAATCACGAATGATGAACGTGATGATGAAAGCCCCGACCGCTGTCCCCCCCCAATGCTTTATGTCCTCACAGTCCCCATGCAGTTATACTTTACCCGCTGCCGCAGTCCTCGTACTTTTACATGAGGGCCCCACATGGCTACCGGCATGCAGGGCCGGATTTCTGGCTAGGCCACATAGGCCATGGCCTAGGGCGCCAGAAATTCAGCTCTGCTTGGGGCGGCAGAGGGGCAGAAAGTGTGTGCAGCAGAGCAGAACACCCTCCGTTCATTCGTGCTGCCTGCGGCTCGCCTGACCGCCATTTGCAGCCTGCACTCTCTCCCCGTGACTCCTCTCTGCTCGCTGGGCTCTCCCCCTCCGTTACTATAACACTCCCCCTCCCAACACATATCTGCAGACCACACGGACAAAGTCTGTTCCATGTGCGGCGACTGGTTTAGGGACAGAGACACTTACTACAAACAGGCAGCTTTGTATCCGTAGTCCTCAATAAAGCGGCCGCCTGACTTTCCCTTCAGTTTGAACTTCAATAAGATGGTGGGCGGAGATGTACAGAAGAGACGCTGGTGTGTTTACAAACACACTGACTCCGCCCCCTTGCCTTCAGTACAGAGCGGCGCGAAGATCAAAGATCCTGTACTTCCTCTCCTCCAGGATATGCTGCCCGCTCCTGCTTATCTCCAATTAATGGGATAAATTAGCATTAGAATACAAGCGCCCACCCAGGGATCAGTGACTTTGGAGCTATGGGGACAAAGCACGGAGGTGTCACACTTCAGTCAGAAGACCAGGCTGGGAGGAGTAATGGCCCATACTCACGAGGGACTTTTGTCGCCTCAACACGCGGCGCGCGCGTGTTGCGGCGACAGGTCGCCCGTGAGTATGGGCCGTCGCACGCGCGCGCGCCCCCGAACTGTCGCCCGTCGCTATGTCGCCATGCGATTTAAACTTTCAATCGCATGGCGACAGTCGCCGCTGCCCCCCCGCCGCAACTGTCGCTAGTCCGCGTGAGTACGCGGACTAGCAACAGCAACCTCCATTGAGGTTCACAGACCTTCCGGTGAGCTTCCGGCGGGGGGAGGAGGAACGTCAGCGACAGCTTCCGCCTTGCCGCTGGTCCCTCTTCCGCATGTGTACGCGGAGGGACCTGGCGAGAAGCTGTCGCCGGCCTGTCGCCCACACGCTCACGTGTGCTGGCGACAGGCGAGTTTTGCAGCCCGTGAGTACGGGCCATTAGTAAACAAACAGCTGCAATGCAATGTCTGTAGATAAGCTCACTTGGCAGCTGCAGCTGAATGCTTCGTCTCAGCCTGGTTATTGTATTGCCTATTCTGGACCCTGAGAAATATCTCCTTTCTTCTGCACTTTTCTTCTCACTCTCTTTTCCTGTCCTATCTTTTGCTCTAGCTACCTCTTTTCCTTCCTTCCCCATCTCTATCCTTTCCATCTCTTTTGTTCCTCTTCCTTCCTCTGTCTCCCTTTTCCTTTCAATTTTGTATTTGGGGGAGAAGGAAACAGCAAAGGCTGGGAAACTGCCCTGATATCCCCCTCCACTCTGTCTTTTGCCCCCTCCCCCCACTCCCTGCCTCTCTACCACTCTCTCTCCTTTCCTCTAGTTTGTGTCACTCTTTTCCTATCTCTCTCCTCCTGTCCTTTGCTATCCTCTCTTTCACCATAATTGTCCCCTCTCTTGTACTCTTTATAGTTCTCCCTTCTCGCATTCTCTCTTCCCTCTCCTCCCCTATATTGCCCTTCACCTCCTTTTCTCCATTCTTTTGTTCTCGCCTATCTTCTCCTCTCCCTCTCTTGAACCCAAAAGCCTTTAGACCAAACCTTTGAGGCTTGGACACATTTGGATACTTACATTGGGAGGAGGAAGCCTCTGGAACCTAAAGAGGCTTTTCTTGTCCTCCGGTGCCACGCCGATCCAGCGCTCAGACCCTCAGGCATCGGTCACATTAGGCAATGCAGATGGCTGTGCGTTCGGAACAAAAGCGCACGCGATTTGCACGCCATCTGCGTTGCCGTGCTTTGTGCTGCTGATCCCATTCATTACTGTGAATGGGATCAGCAATAGCACATCGCACTGCTGCGCAGCATCCATAGTCTGAATGTCAGAAGTGCTGTCTATGCACTTCTGATGTTCTTGTTGATCGCACACCATATGCGCTGCTGAAATACGCACAGCAGCGCAAATAGTTTGAACAAGGCCTCAAAGTGCAGCTGCACTGCATCCCCGCAGTATCAAAACCACTCAAGCACAGGCATATAAAGCTGAGACTGACTGTATCCATGCTACTGCACAGGTGCAGACAGCCTCAGAGGAGCTCACAATCTAATCCTACCATAGTCATAGCCTAATCTCCTACCATATTATTATTATGTATTTATATAGCACTGACATCTCCTGCAGCACACTACAGAGTACATAGTCATGTCACTGATTGTCCTCAGAGGAGCTCACAATCTAATCCTACCATAGTCATAGTGTAATGTCCTACCATATTATTACTATGTATTTATATAGCACTGACATCTCCTGCAGCACATTACAGAGTACATAGTCATGTCACTAACTGTCCTCAGAGGAGCTCACACTCTAATGCTGCCATAGTCATAGTCTAATGTCCTACCATATTATTATTATGTATTTATATAGCACTGACATCTCCTGCAACACATTACAGAGTACATAGTCATGTCACTGACTGTCCTCAGAGGAGCTCACACTCTAATCCTACCATAGTCATAGTCTAATGTCCTACCATATTATTATTATGTATTTATATAGCACTGACATCTCCTGCAACACATTACAGAGTACATAGTCCTGTCACTGACTGTCCTCAGAGGAGCTCACACTCTAATCCTACCATAGTCATAGTCTAATGTCCTACCATATTATTATTATGTATTTATATAGCACTGACATCTCCTGCAGCACATTACAGAGTACATAGTCATGTCACTGACTGTCCTCAGAGGAGCTCACACTCTAATCCTACCATAGTCATAGTCTAATGTCCTACCATATTATTATTATGTATTTATATAGCACTGACATCTCCTGCAACACATTACAGAGTACATAGTCATGTCACTGACTGTCCTCAGGGGAGCTCACAATCTAATCCTACCATAGTCATAGTCTAATGTCCTACCATATTATTATTATGTATTTATATAGCACTGACATCTTCTGCAGCACATTACAGAGTACATAGTCATGTCACTGACTGTCCTCAGAGGAGCTCACACTCTAATCCTACCATAGTCATAGTCTAATGTCCTACCATATTATTATTATGTATTTATACAGCACTGACATCTTCTGCAGCACATTACAGAGTACATAGTCATGTCACTGTCCTCAGAGGAGCTCACACTCTAATCCTACCATAGTCATAGTCTAATGTCCTACCATATTATTATTATGTATTTATATAGCACTGACATCTTCTGCAGCACATTACAGAGTACATAGCCATGTCACTGACTGTCCTCAGAGGAGCTCACAATCTAATCCTACCATAGTCACAGTCTAATGTCCTACCATATTATTATTATGTATTTATATAGCACTGACGTCTTCTGCAGCACATTACAGAGTACATAGTCATGTCACTGACTGTCCTCAGAGGAGCTCACAATCTAATCCTACCATAGTCACAGTCTAATGTCCTACCATATTATTATTATGTATTTATATAGCACTGACATCCTCTGCAGCACATTACAGAGTACATAGTCATGTCACTGACTGTCCTCAGAGGAGCTCACACTCTAATCCTACCATAGTCATAGTCTAATGTCCTACCATATTATTATTATGTATTTATATAGCACTGACATCTCCTGCAGCACATTACAGAGTACATAGTCATGTCACTGACTGTCCTCAGAGGAGCTCACAGTCTAATCCTACCACAGTCATAGTGTAATGTCCTACCATATTATTATTATGTACTTATATAGCACTGACATCTTCTGCAGCACATTACAGAGTACATACTCATGTCACTGACTGTCCTCAGAGGAGCTCACAATCTAAATCTTCCATAGTCAGTCTAATGTCCTTCCATATTATTATTATGTATTTATATAGCACTGACATCTTCTGCAGCACATTACAGAAGTACATAGTCATGTCACTGACTGTCCTCAGAGGAGCTCACACTCTAATCCTACCATAGTCATAGTCTAATGTCCTACCATATTATTATTATGTATTTATATAGCACTGACATCTTCTGCAGCACATTACAGAAGTACATAGTCATGTCACTGGCTGTCCTCAGAGGAGCTCACACTCTAATCCTACCATAGTCATAGTCTAATGTCCTACCATATTATTATTATGTATTTATATAGCACTGACATCTTCTGCAGCACATTACAGAGTACATAGTCATGCCACTGACTGTCCTCAGAGGAGCTCACAGTCTAATCCTACCATAGTCATAGTGTAATGTCCTACCATATTATTATTATGTATTTATATAGCACTGACATCTTCTGCAGCACATTACAGAGTGCATAGTCATGTCACTGACTGTCCTCAGAGGAGCTCACACTCTAATCCTACCATAGTCATAGTCTAATGTCCTACCATATTATTATTATGTATTTATATAGCACTGACATCTCCTGCAACACATTACAGAGTACATAGTCATGTCACTGACTGTCCTCAGAGGAGCTCACAATCTAATCCTACCATAGTCATAGTCTAATGTCCTACCATATTATTATTATGTATTTATATAGCACTGACATCTTCTGCAGCACATTACAGAGTACATAGTCATGTCACTGACTGTCCTCAGAGGAGCTCACACTCTAATCCTACCATAGTCATAGTCTAATGTCCTACCATATTATTATTATGTATTTATACAGCACTGACATCTTCTGCAGCACATTACAGAGTACATAGTCATGTCACTGTCCTCAGAGGAGCTCACACTCTAATCCTACCATAGTCATAGTCTAATGTCCTACCATATTATTATTATGTATTTATATAGCACTGACATCTTCTGCAGCACATTACAGAGTACATAGCCATGTCACTGACTGTCCTCAGAGGAGCTCACAATCTAATCCTACCATAGTCACAGTCTAATGTCCTACCATATTATTATTATGTATTTATATAGCACTGACGTCTTCTGCAGCACATTACAGAGTACATAGTCATGTCACTGACTGTCCTCAGAGGAGCTCACAATCTAATCCTACCATAGTCACAGTCTAATGTCCTACCATATTATTATTATGTATTTATATAGCACTGACATCCTCTGCAGCACATTACAGAGTACATAGTCATGTCACTGACTGTCCTCAGAGGAGCTCACACTCTAATCCTACCATAGTCATAGTCTAATGTCCTACCATATTATTATTATGTATTTATATAGCACTGACATCTCCTGCAGCACATTACAGAGTACATAGTCATGTCACTGACTGTCCTCAGAGGAGCTCACAGTCTAATCCTACCACAGTCATAGTGTAATGTCCTACCATATTATTATTATGTACTTATATAGCACTGACATCTTCTGCAGCACATTACAGAGTACATACTCATGTCACTGACTGTCCTCAGAGGAGCTCACAATCTAAATCTTCCATAGTCAGTCTAATGTCCTTCCATATTATTATTATGTATTTATATAGCACTGACATCTTCTGCAGCACATTACAGAAGTACATAGTCATGTCACTGACTGTCCTCAGAGGAGCTCACACTCTAATCCTACCATAGTCATAGTCTAATGTCCTACCATATTATTATTATGTATTTATATAGCACTGACATCTTCTGCAGCACATTACAGAAGTACATAGTCATGTCACTGGCTGTCCTCAGAGGAGCTCACACTCTAATCCTACCATAGTCATAGTCTAATGTCCTACCATATTATTATTATGTATTTATATAGCACTGACATCTTCTGCAGCACATTACAGAGTGCATAGTCATGTCACTGACTGTCCTCAGAGGAGCTCACACTCTAATCTTCCATAGTCAGTCTAATGTCCTTCCATATTATTATTATGTATTTATATAGCACTGACATCTTCTGCAGCACTTAGAGCGCACATAGTCATGTCACTGACTGTCCTCAGAGGAGCTCACAATCTAATCTTTACCACTGTCTAATGGCTGGTACACACATGTATGCAGAGCTGGAGGACCTGTCTGATAGCTTAAAGGAGTTATCAGGCAAAATCTTACAAAACGAGTGCTACTTACCGGGGGCTTCCTCTAGCCCCAAGCTCCCAGCATGTCCCTCGCCGCAGCTCTGCAGCCAGCCATTCGCTGGAGCTCCGTCCCGGTCCCCGGCGATGACGTCAGAGTGACTGCGGGGTCGCCCTGTACTGCACGAGCGGCGCTGTCAATCACCGCCACGTGCGCCGGAACTACTGCGCCGGCGCAGTACAGAGCGACCCCGAGGTCACTCTGCCGTCATCGCCGGGACGGAGCTCCAGCGAACGGTTGGCTGCAGAGCTGCAGCGAGGGACATGCTGGGAGCTTGGGGCTGGAGGAAGCCCCCGGTAAGTAGCATTCATTTTGTAAGATTTTGCCTGATGACTCCTTTAAAAGATGCCAGATTACCATTACAAGCCTGGGCGGCAAGTATGGGGGGGCTGTAATATTTTGTGTGTGGGGGGGGTGGGGCGGCTTTTGACAGTTGGCCTAGGGCACTAAGAGATACAAATCCGGCCCTGCCGGCATGTAGCATGTGGGGCGTATTTGATGTCACACACACGTCCCGTGTGCTATAACACCGGCAGCCATGTGTGGGCGTGAGAGCGGAAGTATGAGGACAACAGCAGTGCAAATGGCGGCAGGTAAAGTGTAACTGCACGGGCATCGGAGGGGGACATAAAACATTAGGAGGGCAGCTGCTGGGGGTCACAAGGCCGATTCCCACAAGATTTCATGCTGTGGTTTATGGCGGCCAACAGTTCTATCTCTGATCAGAGAGAGATCTGTCTCTTGGTAGATTGGCTGTCAGAATCCCTACATGTGATTTTTTTTTTGTTTTTTTTTTGTTTTTTAACAATATTTTTTTATTAAAGAGAAAAACTTTGCAGGTAACAAAGCATTTGAAATATGAAATATAAGAGAGGCAACATTACCTGGCCCCAAATGCAGCAGGGCACAACAACCGGACCTGGGACACAGAGCGTGCACATCCAACGATTCTTTGTATGAAAAAGAGAAAAGAGATCGGGGTACCACTTCCGTTAAAGAGACACTGAAGTCTCTTAAAAATCATCTTTTTATTACAAAATCCTGTGTGACATTACTGCCCTAACTAAAACACGGCATCCCAGCGGCTGAAATCAAACTAAATCCCCCCTAACTCCCCCCTCCCTCTCCCCCCGCAAAATCCATGACTTTCGAGGTCGAGGATTTTGCTGCTGTTGGAGGCGGGGCTTTCAGCCGCAGCTCTGCCTCCTTACGCGTCAATCAGCGCATATCTCCGCCTCTCCCCCGCCCCTCTCAGTGAAGGAAGGCTGCGAAGGGCGGGGGAGAGGCGGCAATCAGCGCGTATCTCCGCCTCTCCCCCGCCCCTCTCAGTGAAGGAAGGCTGCGAAGGGCGGGGGAGAGGCGGCAATCAGCGCGTATCTCCGCCTCTCCCCCGCCCCTCTCATTGAAGGAAGGCTGCGAAGGGCGGGGGAGAGGCGGCAATCAGCGCGTATCTCCGCCTCTCCCCCGCCCCTCTCAGTGAAGGAAGGCTGCGAAGGGCGGGGGAGAGGCGGCAATCAGCGCGTATCTCCGCCTCTCCCCCGCCCCTCTCAGTGAAGGAAGACTGAGAGGGGCGGGAGAAAGGCGGTGATCCGGCGCTGACAGACACGCTGAGAGGCAAAGCTGCAGCTGAAAGCTCTGCCTCTATGCAGAAGCGCTGCCTGGATTGCCCTCCAGGGAGTTTGGGGGGGGGGGGGGGTATTTAGTTAGATTACAGCGGCGGTGTAGGTAGGGCAATAATGTTACACAGGATTTTGTTATAAAAAGAGGATTTTTAAGAGACTTCAGAGACTCCTTAAAATCTCTTTATTCCAGTTGGAAAGTTGCAGGTACGAAGCAGTGGGGGTGTCAAGTGCCTGACAGCTGTTTCGCTGAATTAATCCAGCTTCTTCAGAGGCAAAGAAGTTGGTTTAATCCAGCGAAACAGCTGTCGGGCACTTGACACCCCCACTGCTTTGTACCTGCAACTTTCCAACTGGAATTAAGGGATTTTAAGGAAGTGGTGCCCCGCTCTCTTTTCTCTTTTTTGGAAATATGAAATATATCTTACAAAAATGTCCATTGTTACAGTCTAGAGCAAGATTAACAGTTATAGTACATGGTTATAAGATGAAAGAGAGTACTGAGTGTAGCAATATATGGTAGGGTCCTTATTCAATGCATATATATTTAGACAAATAGACAAGACAAGACAAATAACATTTATATTGCGCTTTTCTCCTTGCGGACTCAAAGCGCCAGAGCAGAGCAGCAGCCACTAGGGCGCGCTCTATTGGCAGTAGCAGTGTAAGGGAGACTTGCCTACGGTCTCCTACTGAATAGGTGCTGGCTTACTGAACAGGCAGAGCCGAGATTGGAACCCTGGTCTCCTGTGTCAGAGGCAGAGCCCTTAACCATTACACCACCAGCCAACTGCCAACTGTGACCATCCAAGACTGGTGGGACAAACTCTGCGTCGAGTCAGTTACTAACCCTTAAGGGCTGACTGAGCAAAGCCAACTCAACCAATAGAAGAAGGTAATTGGAGCAGCGACCAAAAGTCAACCAATTACTATGAACAACAGTGTATGTTAAATGGCTGGACTGGTTAGCGGTTGAATTTGTATCTGGTGAGGTTATGCTACTAGTTTAATGCTTTAAGAAGAAAAACAGTTCACAATATGCTCAAGTGAGTAGTAAAATTGCTAAACATGCAGGCCCGGATTTTCCTCACAGGAGTCTATAGGCTCAGATGTCCCGGCACCCTAGACTCCGCCCTCCATGCATGCAGGCCCGGATTTACCTCACAGGAGTCTATAGGCACAGATGTCCTGGCACCTGAGACTCCGCCCTCCATGCATGCAGGCCCGGATATACCTCACAGGAGCCTATAGGCACAGATGTCCTGGCACCTGAGACTCCGCCCTCCATGCATGCAGGCCCAGAATTACATCACAGGAGCCTATAGGCACAGATGTCCTGGCACCTGAGACTCCGCCCTCCATGCATGCAGGCCCGGATTTACATCACAGGAGCCTATAGGCACAGATGTCCTGGCACCTGAGACTCCGCCCTCCATGCATGCAGGCCTGGGTTACATCACAGGAGCCTATAGGCACAGATGTCTTGGCATCTGAGACTCCGCCCTCCATGCATGCAGGCCCGGATTTACATCACAGGAGCCTATAGGCACAGATGTCCTGGCACCTGAGACTCCACCCTCCATGCATGCAGGCCCGGGTTACATCACAGGAGCCTATAGGCACAGATGTCCTGGCACCCTAGACTCCGCCCTCCATGTATGCAGGCCCGGATTTACATCACAGGAGCCTAAAGGCACAGATGTCCTGGCACCTGAGATTCCGCCCTCCATGCATGCAGGCCAGGATTTACATCACAGGAGCCTACAGGCACAGATGTCCTGGCACCTGAGACTCTGCCCTCCATGCATGCAGGCCCGGGTTACATCACAGGAGCCTATAGGCACAGATGTCCTGGCACCCTAGACTCCACCCTCCATGTATGCAGGCCCGGATTTACATCACAGGAGCCTACAGGCACAGATGTCCTGGCACCCTAGACTCCGCCCTCCATGCATGCAGGCCCGGATTTACATCACAGGAGCCTATAGGCACAGATGTCCTGGCACCCTAGACTCCGCCCTCCATGCATGCAGGCCCAGATTTACCTCACAGGAGCCTATAGGCACAGATGTCCTGGCACCCTAGACTCCGCCCTCCATGCATGCAGGCCCGGATTTACATCACAGGAGCCTATAGGCACAGATGTCCTGGCACCCCAGACTCCGCCCTCCATGCATGCAGGCCCGGATTTACATCACAGGAGCCTACAGGCACAGATGTCCTGACACCATAGACTCCGCCCTCCATGCATGCAGGCCCAGACTTACCTCACAGGAGCCTATAGGCACAGATGTCCTGGCACCCCAAACTCCGCCCTCCATGAACCTGAAAACCGCCCACCAAGCTACACCGCAAGAGTGCAAGCTGTCCCAGCTGTCACTTCTCCCTTACTTCCCTTGCCTGTCATAGGTAGCTACATGTGCCCCTTAGTATTAGGTAGCCAGAGGTACCCTCAGTATTAGGTAGCTAGAGGTGCCTCCGGCTGACAGGAAATCTCAGCAATGGAATGCAGAGTGCAGGGTGAGTATCCTCATTTACACTCATCAGGATAGGGAAGGAGGGGGCTCTAGAAGGGGAAGGGCTGTCTTTCCACCATCGGGCGCCGGCAGGCACGTGTCTATTGTGCCTTATGGTAAATCCGGCCCTGTAAACATTCGCAAAAGTATAAACAACAAAGTAAACCAAGACAAAAGGAAGAACTAAAACAAGGCCTTCTACCTCATTTTCACAGTAGGGTGGAATTTACGTATTGGAACTCATTGTCATCAGCCTGCCTACTATTGCAGTGAATGTATACGGAGCTCATGCAGAAGGTTCAGGACTGAGTATCTCTCCATTATCATGTTTCAGTTAAATAAAGCTATTCATTCAGTAACGAGCTATCCTCAGATGATTTCCAATTGCTGGAGATAATATGTTGTGTTGTTAACCACTTCACCACTGAGGGGTTTTACCCCTTGACCACCAGAGCAATTTTCACCTTTCAGCGCTCCTTCCATTCATTCGCCTATAACTTTGTCATTACTGATCGCAATGAAATGAACTATATCTTGTTTTTTTTCCACCAATTAGGCTTTCTTTAGGTGGGACATTATGCCAAGAATTATTTTATTCTACATGTGTTTTAATGGGAAAATAGGAGAAAATGTGGGAAAAAATGTATTATTTTTCAGATTTTGGACTTTATAGTTTTTAAATAATGTGTGCTACTGTAATTAAAACCCATGAAATTTATTTGCCCATTTGTCCCGGTTATAAAACCGTTTAAATTATGTCCCTATCACAATGTTTGGTGCCAATATTTTAATTGGAAATAAAGGTGCATTTTTTTCAGTTTTGCGTCCATCCCTAATTACAAGCACATAGTTTATAAAGTAACAGTGTTATACCCTCTTGACATAAATATTTAAAAAGTTCAGTCCCTAAGGTAACTATTTATGTATTTTTTTTTTTATTGTAATTTTTTTTTTTATTACAAAAAAAAAAAATTGGGGGGTGTTGGAGGTGTGTAAAACTAATTTATTTGTATGTGAAAATGCTTTAGGGTGTATACACAAGATGGCCACAGTAACATTTTGTTTATGCGACCTGCAAGCATCCAGAAGGACGCTTGCAGGAAGTACAAAGAGGCTAGAAACTTTTTTTTTTCACAATGATCGCGCTGCTTATCGGAGAAGCATCAGATCATTGCGGGGCTTAGATCAACGAACGGGAATGGATTTTCCCGTTCATTGATCTCCGGGCAAGCGGGCGGCGGCATGCATGCGAGCAGGAGTGCACGCTAGAGCGAGCGGGAGCGCGGGCAGCGGCAGGAGCGCGGAAAGTACGTATTTCTCTGTCCCTGGTGGTGAAAGGATGGAAAAAGGGACGGAGAAATGCGTACGCATGGGGGTAAAGTGGTTAAAATCAAGTGGTAAAGAGGTTTCCGGTGCAAGTGATGATTTTTTTCAGTATCTACGCAGAGGAGGACAATCTGAAGTTTGGCATATAATGTCATCTTATGTAAGTCTCAGTTGATTTCCATATTTTTGAAACAATTTGGCATTCCCAGAGCATGTGGACCATAGTCCCCATATGTTTATAACATCTCCAGCATAGGTTAGAGTTAGCCTTCGTAAAAGAGGCGAGTTTCCACAGAGTCAAGTACCATTGAGTAACGATTTTAAGTTCCCAATGTGACATGCATTTGGAGAGTTTTAAAAAATGTTTCTACTTGCCTTAAAGAGGATCTGTAACATTAAAAAATTTCCACTGGGGTACTCACCTCAGGAGAGGGAAGCCTCTGCATCCTATGGAGGCTTACCCTGTTCTCCTCCATCCCACGGTGGTCTTGCTCCTCCCATGGAGGAGGATGGGGGAAGCCTCAATAGGATCCAGAGACTTCCCCCTCCTGAGGTGAGTACCCCCAGGGGAACTTTTTTATTATTACAGAGTAGTGATGGTAAGTAGATGCAAATAACTTTGAGTTGAGTCAAATTTATGCAAATATTTTATGCAAATTTAAGCAGCTTGAAAATGAACCAATCAAAGCCTGCTGAGGTAAAATTTGATTGGTTCATTTTCAAGCTGCACACATTTGCACCAACTTAAAGTTATTTGCATCTACTTGACCATCACTATTACAGAGTCTCTTTAACTAGTTGTGGAGCTGAGATATCTATCCCTAGGTCCTGTGTCCAGGTTTGGGTCATATTTAGTAAGTGGGGGTTTGTTTGATAAGACGTGGTACCAGATTGCTATAAAGCCCTGAATGGGATTGACTCAGTTTAGCATAGTAACATGGTGCAGAGCTAGATCTTGAACAAATAACCACAACAATACTTTGCTTTATTCCAGAAGTCTGACTTTGTCTCATTCTTCTCTCTCTTCTCTCCAACAGCGATGGCATCTGTAGATCTGAGAGTTGTGTTCAAGTGTTCCATATGTCAAGACATCTACAATGATCCCGTAAACCTGCCCTGCGGACACAATTTCTGCCGCAATTGCATTGATCGTGTGCTGGATATACAGGAGGTGGAGAGAAGGGATTATGTATGTCCATATTGTCGACGAGCGTCCTGGATTCGGCCGTTCTTGCAGACTAACGTAACGGTGCGATATATGGTGAATGACTTCCTGGCTGCTCTGAAGGATCAAAAAGAGATAGCGTTCCCGTGTTCCTACTGCATTTACTTCCAAGCACCTGCTGTGAAAGCCTGCATCCATTGTGGAGCACATCTGTGTGAGAAACATCTGAACGTCCACAGTACATCTCCAGAACATGTCCTATGTAACCCCACCAATTACCTGGAAGAGAAGAAATGTCCCACCCATAGAAAGATCCTGGAGTATTACTGCCCTGAGGACTCTGCGTGTATCTGTGTGTCCTGCAGGCTGGATGGAGAACATCGGGGACACCAGGTAGAGACACTACAGGAGGCCTCTGGGAAGAAGTTAAATAAATTGAGAAACATGTTGCCGATTTTAAATAAGCACCTAGAAAGGACTATGGAAGAAGTCCAGAATCTAAAAGAACGAAGGAGAAAAGTAGAAGAAAAAGCTATTGGTGAAACAAAAAGAGTCACTGGCCTGCTTCGAGACCTCACAAGAGAGGTACAAGGCCTGGAGGAGAAAGTCCTGAGTGCTATCTCGAGTCATGCAGAATGTTTATCCCTCTCATACACTACTGTGATTCGACAGCTAGGAATGAAGATATCAGAGCTGTCCAGTCAGATATCGTACGTTGAGGAGCTATGTAGCATGGCCGATCCACTGACTGTCCTACAAGAATCAGACACGGATTACTTTTGTGACACGGAGAATGGAGAGAATGAGGACAGAGTCAGAGAGACATTTGATAAACAACTCTATCATGATGGGGCTTTGAACCTGGCTGGCATCTCACTTGAATTATACGCAACATTGTCCAATATTATGTATGAGGAAATATTGCAGGAGCGTGCAAACTCACAGGCCTATCTACGTTATTGTATAGAGGGCACTTTTCATTGTACTACTGAATCACCCAGGACCCTTCCCCAACCCATCCCGACCACGGAAAGCCCACAGAACCAGATCTGGAGTACAAATAGTCATACTGTGCAGGTAATATTGTGGCTGGCTGATTGTGCAGGCAAGATTCTGGAAATTATGGCCAGCAATGACCTATTGAAGACAGAGGGAAGGAATCATGTCTTCTCCTCAGACAGACCCAAGACTGGGCCTGAAACACGGGAGGGATCTAATGTCCCCCAAGTGATCCTGGCCCAATCTTCCGCCTCAGGGAGACATGACTGTCCACTGGATCTTGGAGAGTCCCAGCCATGGCGAGTCGGGATGTACTGCTCCAGTATAAACCCCAAAAAACTGGATTTGTTTAGTTCTGGATATAGAAAAAAATGGTGGCTTCTGCAAAGGTGGAGTGATGTATTTTCAATGATTGACGAAAAGGTGTTGATCCAGTTACGTGACATAATTGTCCGGTTCTTCGATATGATCTTCAACAACAGAATCGGGATATCTGTGGATTATGACACCAGAGAGATCTTCCTTTATTCCTGTGAAGATCCCACCTCTCCTCCGAGCTCCTCCCTGCCGCATTAGATGTATGTGGAGGTACTCTGGATCTGACCAGAGACTGGGGACATCACAGGTCCATTGTCATCTCATTCTGCACCTTTCAGGAATTATGATTATAGAGAAACCGTAACCAAGAATTGAACTTCAACCCAATCAGTAGCTGATACCCCCTTTCCCATGTGAAATCTATTCCTTTTCTCACGGATCATCAGGGGGCGTCTGTATGGCTGATATTGTGGTGAAATCCTTCGCACAGTGTGATGTCAGGACCTGACAGTTTCCTGTCTGTGAACCTCATTGCATTGTAGGAAATAGCTGTTTACAACTGTTTCCTACTGCTAAAAAAGCAAGCAACAGCTACTTCCTCTGACATCACCTGCCAGCAGTAAAGATGTCACCATGTAATAAATGTCAGAATGTAAATCAGGGAGAGGAAAGATTTTACAATGGGCAACACTGACTAAATCATTTATACATCATTATTTAAAAATGAATCAGTCTTGTTCATTACGTTATTCTCACTGGAGTTCCTCTTTAACCACTTGGCATCTGGAGGTGACATTTTAACTTTGTGTTTATTGATGTAGCTATGTTAAAAAATAGAAAAAAAATATGACATATTTAATATTAATATTACATACTTCTGCCACTTTTCGTAATACTTACGTTGTGTTGCTGGAATAATGTTAGTGATAATATTTTAAATTAAAACAAATGTACAAAATGTGTGTTTTGTATTATTAATTTCTTCGTCTTTTACCAAATAAAAACTGCTGTACTGGTAAACATGGGTAAGAACTTTATGAAATTAGTTAGGGGTTCACTCAGGTATAATATTTAGAAGGAGGCGTGGTCTTAAAGTAGGTGTGGTTAAAACACCCCCTCCCCCCTTTCCAAGTGCCTCAGTTTTAGCGTTCCAGTGCCCCCTCCCCCAACCCTCACTAAGACCCCTGATTATAGTGCTCCTCTCATTGTCTCATGTTTAGCTTCCACAATAATATCTATCTCCCCTCATTGTATTCCTAGTTGTACTTCTGTTATATTGTTCCTTATTTATAGTATTTCTTATTTTGGTGCCCCCTGTTATTATGCTCCTTATACATTGTACCCCTTCTAGTGCACCTCTTTTATAGTATATCCCATTTGGGGGGTTTTTAGATACAGTGTGTATAATTGATACTACCCCTATGTATTAGCCCACTTGTAGAGCACCCCATAATTATAGCAGCCTCCCTCCACTCCCCCTGCAGGATTTGGCATGTGGCACACCCTGGCATGTTTCCTGTTTAGCTCCCCCTATCATTTTCTGTGCTCCCAAGTCCTCCATGCTAGCTTCATTTTCCATCTACATGGCTTCCTGGCCTAAGGCTTTGGGGGAGAAAAATCCTGATTATAGATTTACAAAATAAAGTATGCGCAAACTTCCCACCACTACGCAATTCCCAGCCTTACTGCAGAGCTTTGCGATCACCAGCAAATGCTTATATATATAATTAAGGTGCTGGGAGATTTGGGCACAGGGTAAAGCTAATAAACGGCTCGCCGTGCTCCTGCATAAGTCCTGGCGGTGTTAATTACTATTCCCCCTCCAGGCCGCCATTGAGTCGGGGGTAAGGCACAATTTGGTTTCCAGCAATTGCTGGCGGCCGAATTATGCTGTTTTAATCATAATTTGGGCTCCGTCTCTTGATGGCATCCAAATTACTGACTAAGCTCTCCTATAGCCGCAATTCACATTACTTACAGCCTATGGTGGCGCCGGCTGGCTGTGTCCAAATGTCTGATGCCCTTTCTACCTGGCTCATAATACAACATCCTACAGGGTCAAGTACGATGGTGTAGTGGTTAGCGCTCTTGCCTTGCAATGCTGGGTCCCCGGTTTGAATCCCAGCCAGGTCAACATCTGCAAGGAGTTTGTATGTTCTCCCCGTGTCTGTGTGGGTTTCCTCCAGGAAATCCGGTTCCTCCACACCCCAAAAACATACAGATAAGTTAATTGGCTTCCCCCAAAAAAATTGGCAATAGACTACGATACATGCACTGCACTAGACATATGACTGACTATGGGAGGGATTAGGCCAGGCATGGGCAAACTTGGCCCTCCAGCTGATAAGGAACTACAAGTCCCACAATACATTGCAGGAGTCTGACAGCCACACAGTCATGACTCATAAAGGCAAATGCATTGTGGGACTTGTAGTTCTGTAACAGCTGGAGGGCCGAGTTTGCCCATGACTAGATTGTGAGCCCCTCTGAGGGACAGTTAGTGACAAGACAATATACTCTGTGCAGCGCTGCGTAATATGTCGGCACTATATAAATACTAAATAATAATAATGAAAAAAATGTCACCACTATTTGGGCACAGTACAGGGGGCTCTGCCGCTTTAGCCATTAACTATGGAGGGGACTGTAAGAATGTGAGTGGTGCTTGGGGAAGATGCGAGTAAAATGGGGACATGCACATTTATTTTAGGAGGTGTTAATGGCAATATTATTGACCATATTATTATGATGTATTTATATAGCACTGACACCTTCTGCAGCACATTACAGAGTACATAGTCATGTCACTGACTGTCTTCAGAGGAGCTCACAATCTAATCCTACCACAGTCATAGTCTAATGTCCTACCATATTATTATTATGTATTTATATAGCACTGACACCTTCTGCAGCACATTACAGAGTACATAGTCATGTCACTGACTGTCTTCAGAGGAGCTCACAATCTAATCCTACCACAGTCATAGTCTAATGTCCTACCATATTATTATTATGTATTTATATAGCACTGACATCGTCTGCAGCACATTACAGAGTACATAGCCATGCCACTGACTGTCCCCAGAGGAGCTCACACTCTACTCCTACCATAGTCATAGTCTAATGTCCTACCATATTATTATTATGTATTTATATAGCACTGACATCTCCTGCAGCACATTACAGAGTACATAGTCATGTCACTGACTGTCCTCAGAGGAGCTCACAATCTAATCCTACCACAGTCATAGTCTAATGTCCTACCATATTATTATTATGTATTTATATAGCACTGACATCTCCTGCAGCACATTACAGAGTACATAGTCATGTCACTGGCTGTCCTCAGAGGAGCTCACAATCTAATCCTACCACAGTCATAGTCTAATGTCCTACCATATTATTATTATGTATTTATATAGCACTGACATCTCCTGCAGCACATTACAGAGTACATAGTCATGTCACCGACTGTCCTCAGAGGAGCTCACAATCTAATCCTACCATAGTCATAGTCTAATGTCCAACCATATTATTATTATGTATTTATATAGCACTGACATCTTCTGCAGCACATTACAGAGTACATAGTCATGTCACTGACTGTCCTCAGAGGAGCTCACACTCTAATCCCTCCATAGTCATAGTCTAATGCCCTATCATATTATTATTATGTATTTATATAGCACTGACATCTTCTGCAGCACGTTACAGAGTGCATAGTCATGTCACTGACTGTCCTCAGAGGAGCTCACACTCTAATCCCTCCATAGTCATAGTCTAATGCCCTACCATATTATTATTATGTATTTATATAGCACTGACATCTTCTGCAGCACTGTACAGAGTACATAGCCATGTCACTGACTGTCCTCAGAGGACCTCACACTCTAATCCCTCCATAGTCATAGTCTAATGTCCTACCATATTATTATTATGTATTTATATAGCACTGACATCTCCTGCAGCACATTACAGAGTACATAGTCATGTCACTGACTGTCCTCAGAGGACCTCACACTCTAATCCTACCATAGCCATAGTCTAATGTCCTACCATATTATTATTATGTATTTATATATTTACATCTTCTGCAGCACTTTACAGAGTACATAGTCATGTCAGTGACACTTTTGAAATTGCAATCACCATTTTTTTGGGAGAGAGAGAAAGAAGAAAGGTGTCTTTTGCTGCTGAGTTAGGCCTGATCAGTGGAGGATATTGCTCACACTGGTCGTCAGTCGTCACTGGAGGTTTTTTGAAGAAAAAAATAGATTTATAGAAAAATTGGAAAAACATATTAAAGTAAGTTAGTGCCCCAGGAGGTGGCGCTGTCAGTACACTATATGTCCTAGGCTCTCAACATTTGGTACACGTACCCCAGGGGGTTCTTCTGATGGTTCCTGGGGCTACTCCGGCTTGATATACTCAACCAAATATAACACATTTTGAGTTTTAGAAAATGATAAATCTTATTAAAACTAAGCGAAATTACTGTTTTAGCTAATTAAAAGCAATAGTTAATGCTTGGAAATTGGTTAGAACCAATTAGCATGTACTGCAATTAAATATGTATTTATCAAGGGGTATGCGTTAATGGCGAGTACAGGGTTTTAAAAGGGGTACATACCAATAAAATGTTAAGAACCACTGCTATATGTAAATGAATATGACGTAATACTTGGACAGGCATTGACTCCATTTCATATGTTTATAATTAAAACTCACCAGGAAATTATTATGAAGAGAAAACTTTCTGGAGACATGTGACCCGTTCTTCCAAACACATTCCTCTACAATAACTGAACTTAGCAATGTCACATCAAGGACACCAGCCGATACCATCAGTAAAATATGTTGTGTGTCTGCATTCCTGGCGCTCTGCTGGTACCCCGACCCTCCCCCCCCCACATCATGCACTCACAGCACGCACACACTGTACACACACACACCTACACTGTACACCACACACACACTGTACATACACACATACACTGTACACCACACACACACTGTACACACGCACACATACACACACAAACACACACACACACTGTACACACACTGTACACACACACACACTACACACACACACACACAGCACGCACACACACTGTACATACACTGTACACCACACACACACACACACACACACACACACTGTACATACACACATACACTGTACACCACACACACACTGTACATACACACATACACTGTACACCACACACACACTGTACATACACACATACACTGTACACCACACACACACTGTACATACACACATACACTGTACACCACACACACACTGTACACACGCACACATACACACACACACACACACACACACACACTGTACATACACACATACACTGTACACCACACACACACTGTACATACACACATACACTGTACACCACACACACACTGTACATACACACATACACTGTACACCACACACACACTGTACATACACACATACACTGTACACCACACACACACTGTACATACACACATACACTGTACACCACACACACACTGTACACCACACACACACTGTACATACACACATACACTGTACACCACACACACACTGTACACCACACACACACTGTACATACACACATACACTGTACACCACACACACACTGTACATACACACATACACTGTACACCACACACACACTGTACATACACACATACACTGTACACCACACACACACTGTACATACACACATACACTGTACACCACACACACACTGTACATACACACATACACTGTACACCACACACACACTGTACACCACACACACACTGTACATACACACATACACTGTACACCACACACACACTGTACATACACACATACACTGTACACCACACACACACTGTACATACACACATACACTGTACACCACACACACACTGTACATACACACATACACTGTACACCACACACACACTGTACATACACACATACACTGTACACCACACACACACTGTACATACACACATACACTGTACACCACACACACACACTGTACACCACACACACACTGTACATACACACATACACTGTACACCACACACACACTGTACACCACACACACACTGTACATACACACATACACTGTACACCACACACACACTGTACATACACACATACACTGTACACCACACACACACTGTACATACACACATACACTGTACACCACACACACACTGTACATACACACATACACTGTACACCACACACACACTGTACACCACACACACACTGTACATACACACATACACTGTACACCACACACACACTGTACATACACACATACACTGTACACCACACACACACTGTACATACACACATACACTGTACACCACACACACACTGTACACACACACGGTGTACACATGCACATACACACATACACTGTGCACACACACACACACACACACACACACACACACACACACACACACACACACAGCACGGGCACACACTCACCCACGTATACACACCAGCATGCACGCACACACTCACACACATACACTCCAGCATGCACGCACACACAGCACCCACACTGACTCACACACACACATTTACACACATGGGGCTTGATTCACAAAAGAGTGCTAACTATTAGCACGGCCGTTTTTGCGCGAATTTTCGCATCGAGCGCGATCGCAAATTTTCGCGTGAAACCATAACGTTTTCGCACGCAAACTCGAATTTTCGCGCGAAAACGTCATCGATTTCGCGGTAAAATTTGCGTTTGCGCCCGAAAACATTACCGTTTTGCGCGAAAATTCGCCATGCCAAAATTCGCGCGAAAACGGCCATGCTAACAGTTACCACTCTTTTGTGAATCAAGCCCATACAGTTGAACACAGACACACACACACACCAGCATGCACACACACACACACAAAGATGCATGCACAAACACACACACGCACACCAGCACACACACACACACTTTCTGTCACTGGAATGTTATTCAAATATTGTAATTTTTTAACCTGTTGTAGTTGAACTGAAGAAAAGGAATGCTATTATGCCTGTGGCTGTGCCGGCACAGAAGCCGTGTGCAGAGTCAAGCAGCCTGGTACACATGCCCAATTATCATCCGCCATTTACTCACCAATCTCGCCACCTTAGTGTAGAATGTGGCCAACAGATTGTGTAGGTAAGATTGTGTAGGTAAGGTTGTGTAGGTAAGGTTGTGTAGGTAAGATTGTGTTGGTAAGATTGTGTAGGTAAGGTTGTGTAGGTAAGGTTGTGTAGGTAAGATTGTGTAGGTAAGATTGTGTAGGTAAGGTTGTGTAGGTAAGATTGTGTAGGTAAGGTTGTGTAGGTAAGGTTGTGTAGGTAAGGTTGTGTAGGTAACGTTGTGTAGGTAAGATTGTGTAGGTAAGATTGTGTAGGTAAGATTGTGTAGGTAAGATTGTGTAGGTAACGTTGTGTAGGTAAGATTGTGTAGGTAAGGTTGTGTAGGTAAGGTTGTGTAGGTAAGATTGTGTAGGTAAGGTTGTGTAGGTAAGGTTGTGTAGGTAAGATTGTGTAGGTAAGATTGTGTAGGTAAGGTTGTGTAGGTAAGGTTGTGTAGGTAAGATTGTGTAGGTAAGATTGTGTAGGTAAGGTTGTGTAGGTAAGATTGTGTAGGTAAGGTTGTGTAGGTAAGGTTGTGTAGGTAAGGTTGTGTAGGTAACGTTGTGTAGGTAAGATTGTGTAGGTAAGATTGTGTAGGTAAGATTGTGTAGGTAAGATTGTGTAGGTAACGTTGTGTAGGTAAGATTGTGTAGGTAAGGTTGTGTAGGTAAGATTGTGTAGGTAAGATTGTGTAGGTAAGATTGTGTAGGTAAGATTGTGTAGGTAGGATTGTGTAGGTAACGTTGTGTAGGTAAGATTGTGTAGGTAAGGTTGTGTAGGTAAGATTGTGTAGGTAAGATTGTGTAGGTAAGATTGTGTAGGTAAGATTGTGTAGGTAAGATTGTGTAGGTAAGATTGTGTAGGTAAGGTTGTGTAGGTAAGGTTGTGTAGGTAAGGTTGTGTAGGTAAGGTTGTGTAGGTAAGGTTGTGTAGGTAAGATTGTGTAGGTAAGGTTGTGTAGGTAAGGTTGTGTAGGTAAGGTTGTGTAGGTAAGATTGTGTAGGTAAGATTGTGTAGGTAAGGTTGTGTAGGTAAGATTGTGTAGGTAAGGTTGTGTAGGTAAGGTTGTGTAGGTAAGATTGTGTAGGTAAGGTTGTGTAGGTAAGGTTGTGTAGGTAAGGTTGTGTAGGTAAGATTGTGTAGGTAAGATTGTGTAGGTAAGATTGTGTAGGTAAGGTTGTGTAGGTAAGATTGTGTAGGTAAGGTTGTGTAGGTAAGGTTGTGTAGGTAAGGTTGTGTAGGTAAGATTGTGTAGGTAAGATTGTGTAGGTAAGATTGTGTAGGTAAGGTTGTGTAGGTAAGATTGTGTAGGTAACGTTGTGTAGGTAAGATTGTGTAGGTAAGATTGTGTAGGTAAGATTGTGTAGGTAACGTTGTGTAGGTAAGATTGTGTAGGTAAGATTGTGTAGGTAAGATTGTGTAGGTAACGTTGTGTAGGTAAGATTGTGTAGGTAAGGTTGTGTAGGTAAGGTTGTGTAGGTAAGGTTGTGTAGGTAAGGTTGTGTAGGTAAGGTTGTGTAGGTAAGATTGTGTAGGTAAGATTGTGTAGGTAAGGTTGTGTAGGTAAGATTGTGTAGGTAAGGTTGTGTAGGTAAGGTTGTGTAGGTAAGGTTGTGTAGGTAAGGTTGTGTAGGTAAGGTTGTGTAGGTAAGGTTGTGTAGGTAAGATTGTGTAGGTAAGATTGTGTAGGTAAGGTTGTGTAGGTAAGATTGTGTAGGTAAGGTTGTGTAGGTAAGGTTGTGTAGGTAAGGTTGTGTAGGTAAGGTTGTGTAGGTAAGATTGTGTAGGTAAGGTTGTGTAGGTAAGGTTGTGTAGGTAAGGTTGTGTAGGTAAGATTGTGTAGGTAAGATTGTGTAGGTAAGATTGTGTAGGTAAGATTGTGTAGGTAAGGTTGTGTAGGTAAGATTGTGTAGGTAACGTTGTGTAGGTAAGATTGTGTAGGTAAGATTGTGTGGGTAAGATTGTGTAGGTAACGTTGTGTAGGTAAGATTGTGTAGGTAAGATTGTGTAGGTAAGATTGTGTAGGTAACGTTGTGTAGGTAAGATTGTGTAGATAAGGTTGTGTAGGTAAGGTTGTGTAGGTAAGGTTGTGTAGGTAAGGTTGTGTAGGTAAGGTTGTGTAGGTAAGATTGTGTAGGTAAGATTGTGTAGGTAAGGTTGTGTAGGTAAGATTGTGTAGGTAAGGTTGTGTAGGTAAGGTTGTGTAGGTAAGGTTGTGTAGGTAAGGTTGTGTAGGTAAGATTGTGTAGGTAAGATTGTGTAGGTAAGATTGTGTAGGTAAGGTTGTGTAGGTAAGATTGTGTAGGTAACGTTGTGTAGGTAAGATTGTGTAGGTAAGATTGTGTAGGTAAGATTGTGTAGGTAAGATTGTGTAGGTAACGTTGTGTAGGTAAGATTGTGTAGGTAAGATTGTGTAGGTAAGATTGTGTAGGTAACGTTGTGTAGGTAAGATTGTGTAGGTAAGGTTGTGTAGGTAAGGTTGTGTAGGTAAGATTGTGTAGGTAAGATTGTGTAGGTAAGATTGTGTAGGTAAGATTGTGTAGGTAAGGTTGTGTAGGTAAGATTGTGTAGGTAAGGTTGTGTAGGTAAGGTTGTGTAGGTAAGGTTGTGTAGGTAAGGTTGTGTAGGTAAGATTGTGTAGGTAAGGTTGTGTAGGTAAGGTTGTGTAGGTAAGGTTGTGTAGGTAAGGTTGTGTAGGTAAGGTTGTGTAGGTAAGATTGTGTAGGTAAGATTGTGTAGGTAAGGTTGTGTAGGTAAGATTGTGTAGGTAAGGTTGTGTAGGTAAGGTTGTGTAGGTAAGGTTGTATAGGTAAGATTGTGTAGGTAAGATTGTGTAGGTAAGATTGTGTAGGTAAGGTTGTGTAGGTAAGATTGTGTAGGTAACGTTGTGTAGGTAAGATTGTGTAGGTAAGATTGTGTAGGTAAGATTGTGTAGGTAAGATTGTGTAGGTAACGTTGTGTAGGTAAGATTGTGTAGGTAAGATTGTGTAGGTAAGATTGTGTAGGTAACGTTGTGTAGGTAAGATTGTGTAGGTAAGGTTGTGTAGGTAAGGTTGTGTAGGTAAGATTGTGTAGGTAAGATTGTGTAGGTAAGATTGTGTAGGTAAGATTGTGTAGGTAAGATTGTGTAGGTAAGATTGTGTAGGTAACGTTGTGTAGGTAAGATTGTGTAGGTAAGATTGTGTAGGTAAGATTGTGTAGGTAAGATTGTGTAGGTAAGATTGTGTAGGTAAGATTGTGTAGGTAAGGTTGTGTAGGTAAGATTGTGTAGGTAACGTTGTGTAGGTAAGATTGTGTAGGTAAGATTGTGTAGGTAAGGTTGTGTAGGTAAGATTGTGTAGGTAAGGTTGTGTAGGTAAGGTTGTGTAGGTAAGATTGTGTAGGTAAGATTGTGTAGGTAAGATTGTGTAGGTAAGTGCTCAATCAAAGTTTGGTGTGCATATCAGGCATATAGCGATATGAAGTGACCCTGAAAAAAGTTAGATACTCCCCAATGTAGTAGGCAGTCCCTGGAACCCACAGGGCCTTTCCCAGTCACCTGTCTGTGCCATTGAGCCACCCCTGTCCCCTATTGAAATCCAAAAAAGTGGGTAGGTTTGGAGTGGCACACCTTGGTTGGGTGCATAACCTTGGGGGCAAAGCCTATAAAAGCCTATATAAAGCATGCCAGCAGGGCTGCCAGGCAACTGGTATGCTGAAAAGGAAATAAATATGGCAGCCTATATCTGTATACCTTTCACTACAGTTGTCCTTTAAAGAAAACTCGTGAGGGAAAAAATGCCTTGAATCTGTGCTCACCCTGGGAGAGGGAATGTGTGCTTCCCCTGGGAGAGGGAATGTGTGCTCACCCTGGGAGAGGGAATGTGTGCTCACCCTGGGAGAGGGAATGTGTGCTCACCCTGGGAGAGGGAATGTGTGCTCACCCTGGGAGAGGGAATGTGTGCTCACCCTGGGAGAGGGAATGTGTGCTCACCCTGGGAGAGGGAATGTGTGCTTCCCCTGGGAGAGGGAATTTGTGCTTCCCCTGGAAGAGGGAATGTGTGCTCACCCTGGGAGAAGGAATGTGTGCTCACCCTGGAAGAAGGAATGTGTGCTTCCCCTGGGAGAGGGAATGTGTGCTCACCCTGGGAGAGGGAATGTGTGCTCACCCTGGGAGAAGGAATGTGTGCTCACCCTGGGAGAGGGAATGTGTGCTCACCCTGGGAGAGGAAATGTGTGCTTCCCCTGGGAGAGGGCATGTGTGCTCACCCTGGGAGAGGGCATGTGTGCTCACCCTGGGAGAGAGAATGTGTGCTCACCCTGGGAGAGGGAATGTGTGCTTCCCCTGGGAGAGGGAATGTGTGCTCACCCTGGGAGAGGGAATGTGTGCTCACCCTGGGAGAGGGAATGTGTGCTCACCCTGGAAGAGGGAATGTGTGCTTCCCCTGGGTGAGGGAATGTGTGCTCACCCTGGGAGAGGGAATGTGTGCTCACCCTGGGAGAGGGAATGTGTGCTCACCCTGGGAGAGGGAATGTGTGCTACCCCTGGGAGAGGGCATGTGTGCTCACCCTGGGAGAGGGCATGTGTGCTCACCCTGGGAGAGAGAATGTGTGCTCACCCTGGGAGAGGGAATGTGTGCTTCCCCTGGGAGAGGGAATGTGTGCTCACCCTGGGAGAGGGAATGTGTGCTCACCCTGGGAGAGGGAATGTGTGCTCACCCTGGAAGAGGGAATGTGTGCTTCCCCTGGGTGAGGGAATGTGTGCTCACCCTGGGAGAGGGAATGTGTGCTCACCCTGGGAGAGGGAATGTGTGCTCACCCTGGGAGAGGGAATGTGCGCTCTCCCTGGGAGAGGGAATCTGTGCTTCCCCTGGGAGAGGGAATCTGTGCTCACCCTGGGAGAGGGAATGTGTGCTCACCCTGGGAGAGGGAATGTGCGCTCACCCTGGGAGAGGGAATCTGTGCGTCCCCTGGGAGAGGGAATCTGTGCTCACCCTGGGAGAGGGAATGTGTGCTCACCCTGCGAGAGGGAATGTGTGCTCACCCTGGGAGAGGGAATGTGTGCTCACCCTGGGAGAGGGAATGTGTGCTCACCCTGGAAGAGGGAATGTGTGCTTCCCCTGGGTGAGGGAATGTGTGCTCACCCTGGGAGAGGGAATGTGTGCTCACCCTGGGAGAGGGAATGTGTGCTCACCCTGGGAGAGGGAATGTGCGCTCTCCCTGGGAGAGGGAATCTGTGCTTCCCCTGGGAGAGGGAATCTGTGCTCACCCTGGGAGAGGGAATGTGTGCTCACCCTGGGAGAGGGAATGTGTGCTCACCCTGGAAGAGGGAATGTGTGCTTCCCCTGGGTGAGGGAATGTGTGCTCACCCTGGGAGAGGGAATGTGTGCTCACCCTGGGAGAGGGAATGTGTGCTCACCCTGGGAGAGGGAATGTGCGCTCTCCCTGGGAGAGGGAATCTGTGCTTCCCCTGGGAGAGGGAATCTGTGCTCACCCTGGGAGAGGGAATGTGTGCTCACCCTGGGAGAGGGAATGTGCGCTCACCCTGGGAGAGGGAATGTGTGCTCACCCTGGAAGAGGGAATGTGTGCTTCCCCTGGGTGAGGGAATGTGTGCTCACCCTGGGAGAGGGAATCTGTGCGTCCCCTGGGAGAGGGAATCTGTGCTCACCCTGGTAGAGGGAATGTGTGCTCACCCTGCGAGAGGGAATGTGTGCTCACCCTGGGAGAGGGAATGTGTGCTCACCCTGGGAGAGGGAATGTGTGCTCACCCTGGAAGAGGGAATGTGTGCTTCCCCTGGGTGAGGGAATGTGTGCTCACCCTGGGAGAGGGAATGTGTGCTCACCCTGGGAGAGGGAATGTGTGCTCACCCTGGGAGAGGGAATGTGTGCTACCCCTGGGAGAGGGCATGTGTGCTCACCCTGGGAGAGGGCATGTGTGCTCACCCTGGGAGAGAGAATGTGTGCTCACCCTGGGAGAGGGAATGTGTGCTTCCCCTGGGAGAGGGAATGTGTGCTCACCCTGGGAGAGGGAATGTGTGCTCACCCTGGGAGAGGGAATGTGTGCTCACCCTGGAAGAGGGAATGTGTGCTTCCCCTGGGTGAGGGAATGTGTGCTCACCCTGGGAGAGGGAATGTGTGCTCACCCTGGGAGAGGGAATGTGTGCTCACCCTGGGAGAGGGAATGTGCGCTCTCCCTGGGAGAGGGAATCTGTGCTTCCCCTGGGAGAGGGAATCTGTGCTCACCCTGGGAGAGGGAATGTGTGCTCACCCTGGGAGAGGGAATGTGCGCTCACCCTGGGAGAGGGAATCTGTGCGTCCCCTGGGAGAGGGAATCTGTGCTCACCCTGGGAGAGGGAATGTGTGCTCACCCTGCGAGAGGGAATGTGTGCTCACCCTGGGAGAGGGAATGTGTGCTCACCCTGGGAGAGGGAATGTGTGCTCACCCTGGAAGAGGGAATGTGTGCTTCCCCTGGGTGAGGGAATGTGTGCTCACCCTGGGAGAGGGAATGTGTGCTCACCCTGGGAGAGGGAATGTGTGCTCACCCTGGGAGAGGGAATGTGCGCTCTCCTTGGGAGAGGGAATCTGTGCTTCCCCTGGGAGAGGGAATCTGTGCTCACCCTGGGAGAGGGAATGTGTGCTCACCCTGGGAGAGGGAATGTGCGCTCACCCTGCGAGAGGGAATGTGTGCTACCCCTGGGAGAGGGCATGTGTGCTCACCCTGGGAGAGGGCATGTGTGCTCACCCTGGGAGAGAGAATGTGTGCTCACCCTGGGAGAGGGAATGTGTGCTTCCCCTGGGAGAGGGAATGTGTGCTCACCCTGGGAGAGGGAATGTGTGCTCACCCTGGGAGAGGGAATGTGTGCTCACCCTGGAAGAGGGAATGTGTGCTTCCCCTGGGTGAGGGAATGTGTGCTCACCCTGGGAGAGGGAATGTGTGCTCACCCTGGGAGAGGGAATGTGTGCTCACCCTGGGAGAGGGAATGTGCGCTCTCCCTGGGAGAGGGAATGTGTGCTCACCCTGGGAGAGGGAATGTGTGCTCACCCTGGGAGAGGGAATGTGCGCTCACCCTGGGAGAGGGAATCTGTGCGTCCCCTGGGAGATGGAATGTGTGCTCACCCTGGGAGAGGGAATCTGTGCTTCCCCTGGAAGAGGGAATGTGTGCTCACCCTGGAAGAGGGAATGTGTGCTTCCCCTGGGTGAGGGAATGTGTGCTCACCCTGGGAGAGGGAATGTGTGCTTCCCCTGGGAGAGGGAATGTGTGCTTCCCCTGGGAGAGGGAATGTGTGCTTCCCCTGGGAGAGGGAATGTGTGCTTCCCCTGGGAGAGGGAATGTGTGCTTCCCCTGGGAGAGGGAATGTGTGCTCACCCTGGGAGAGGGAATGTGTGCTCACCCTGGGAGAGGGAATGTGTGCTTCCCCTGGGAGAGGGAATGTGTGCTCACCCTGGGAGAGGGAATGTGTGCTCACCCTGGGAGAGGGAATGTGTGCTCACCCTGGGAGAGGAAATGTGTGATCACCCTGGGAGAGGGAATGTGTGCTCACCCTGGGAGAGGGCATGTGTGCTCACCCTGGGAGAGAGAATGTGTGCTCACCTTGGGAGAGGGAATGTGTGCTTCCCCTGGGTGAGGGAATGTGTGCTCACCCTGGGAGAGGGAATGTGTGCTCACCCTGGGAGAGGGAATGTGTGCTCACCCTGGGAGAGGGAATGTGTGCTCACCCTGGGAGAGGGAATGTGTGCTTCCCCTGGGTGAGGGAATGTGTGCTCACCCTGGGAGAGGGAATGTGTGCTCACCCTGGGAGAGGGAATGTGTGCTCACGCTGGGAGAGGGAATGTGCGCTCTCCCTGGGAGAGGGAATCTGTGCTTCCCCTGGGAGAGGGAATGTGTGCTCACCCTGGGAGAGGGAATGTGTGCTTCCCCTGGGAGAGGGAATGTGTGCTCACCCTGGGAATGTGTGCTTCCCCTGGGAGAGGGAATGTGCGCTCTCCCTGGGAGAGGGAATCTGTGCTTCCCCTGGGAGAGGGAATGTGTGCTCACCCTGGGAGAGGGAATGTGTGCTTCCCCTGGGAGAGGGAATGTGCGCTCTCCCTGGGAGAGGGAATCTGTGCTTCCCCTGGGAGAGGGAATCTGTGCTTCCCCTGGGAGAGGGAATGTGTGCTCACCCTGGGAGAGGGAATGTGTGCTCACCCTGGGAGAGGGAATGTGTGCTTCCCCTGGGAGAGGGAATGTGCGCTCTCCCTGGGAGAGGGAATCTGTGCTTCCCCTGGGAGAGGGAATGTGTGCTCACCCTGGGAGAGGGAATGTGTGCTCACCCTGGGAGAGGGAATGTGTGCTCACCCTGGGAGAGGGAATCTGTGCTTCCCCTGGGAGAGGGAATGTGTGCTCACCCTGGGAGAGGGAATGTGTGCTCACCCTGGGAGAGGGAATGTGTGCTCACCCTGGGAGAGGGAAGCCTCTAGCACAGTGATGGCTAACCTTGGCACTCCAGCTGTGACAACACTACAAATCGCATCATGCCTCTGCCTCCCTGAGTTATGCTTAGAGCTGTCAGAGTATAGCAATGCCTCATGGGACTTTTAGTTCTACCACAGCTGGAGTGCCAAGGTTAGCCATCACTGGCCTAGATCATCGAGAGATATTGCTGTCCTCCTCCATCCCCCCTTCCATCACGGCCCTTTCTGCAGAGCTATGTATTGATGGCTCGCACATACGCAGCAGCACAGAGCCGATCGGTCTCTGGAGGAAAAGGCTGACCCAGTCGCGGCCGTGCTAGAGTGCAGATGCATTGTGGGTCTCAGCGTTGGAACTGTCTGATGGGGGGACATGGGAAGCCATGATGGGATAGACATATGTATGTACAGTGCCAAGCACACTAATAACTATGCTGTGTTCCTTTTCTTCTTTCTCTGCCTGAAAGGGTTAAGCATCAGGTATGCAAGTGACAGTTTCTGTCTGGGTCAAGACCGGGTCTGACTATTCACTGATAAGGAGTTACAGCCATAAAACACTTTCCTGCCAGAAAAGGCCTTCTGAGAGCAAGAAAGATAGAAAAGGGTCAACACTTTCATAGATTTTAGCTCTGGTGCACTTCATTGCATGTGTTATTGAGCAGAGACAATGAAACAGCAGAGACAGTAAAGTCATAAAAAGTAGATTTAATAAAATAAAACTGTGAGACAGGTAAAAAAAATTGGTCATTTTAAGAGGAGGAGGATAGTTACACTTGTTGCTTTCACCTCTTCTATCCGTTGTGTGTATACATACATTAATTCCCCCCAGTTTTTGCATCCTGCCCTCCACCCACAGCTCCAATGGCTCATGTAGATACAAAGTGATGGTCATTAGGTGGTGAGACATAGGAAGTACAGAGAATAGTGTTTGGGGGCCCCGGCCCTTGCTTCTCAACCCCCCCCCCCATGTGCTCTCAGCTGACATTGTGACTGTTACACGTATTGCTTCTACTACCTAACAGAAAGCAGAGTTTATTCAGTCCTGGCAATGGGACCTTTAGTAGGTTGCCTCCTTTGTGTAGTTCTGGCAGGACATGGATGGTGTCCCCATGAACTTGCAGGAAGCTGGATGCTGGTAGGTGAGTATTGGTCAGTAGGTGTTTCCTCTATGTTCCTCCTCTCAGGGTAGCTCAGTACTGGATGAGGGGAGTGTAGCCCTGGGCATTGGGTATGAGAGGCACATTGGTCAGGACGGTGGTCTGGGCAGTGGTGAAGATGAACTTGCAGGAAGATGGACGCTGGTAGGTGAGTATTGGTCAGTAGGCGTTTCCTGCAAGTTCCTCCTCTCAGGGTAGCTCAGTACTGGATGAGGGGAGTGTAGCAGTGGGTATTGGGTATGAGAGGCACATTGGTCAGGACGGTGGTCTGGGCAGTGGTGACATAAAAGATGAACTTGCAGGAAGATGGACGCTGGTAGGTGAGTATTGGTCAGTAGGTGTTTCCTCTATGTTCCTCCTCTCAGGGTAGCTCAGTACTGGATGAGGGGAGTGTAGCAGTGGGCATTGGGTATGAGAGGCACATTGGTCAGGACGGTGGTCTGGGCAGTGGTGAAGATGAACTTGCAGGAAGCTGGATGCTGGTAGGTGAGTATTGGTCAGTAGGTGTTTCCTGTATGTTCCTCCTCTCAGGGTAGCTCAGTACTGGATGAGGGGAGTGTAGCCCTGGGCATTGGGTATGAGAGGCACATTGGTCAGGACGGTGGTCTGGGCAGTGGTGACATAAAAGATGAACTTGCAGGAAGATGGACGCTGGTAGGTGAGTATTGGTCAGTAGGTGTTTCCTCTATGTTCCTCCTCTCAGGGTAGCTCAGTACTGGATGAGGGGAGTGTAGCCCTGGGCATTGGGTATGAGAGGCACATTGGTCAGGACGGTGGTCTGGGCAGTGGTGAAGATGAACTTGCAGGAAGATGGACACTGGTAGGTGAGTATTGGTCAGTAGGTATTTCCTGTATGTTCCTCCTCTCAGGGTATCTCAGTACTCGGTGAGGGGAGTGTAGCCCTGGGCATTGGGTATGAGAGGCACATTGGTCAGGACGGTGGTCTGGGCAGTGGTGAAGATGAACTTGCAGGAAGATGGACGCTGGTAGGTGAGTATTGGTCAGTAGGTGTTTCCTGCAAGTTCCTCCTCTCAGGGTAGCTCAGTACTGGATGAGGGGAGTGTAGCAGTGGGTATTGGGTATGAGAGGCACATTGGTCAGGACGGTGGTCTGGGCAGTGGTGAAGATGAACTTGCAGGAAGATGGACGCTGGTAGGTGAGTATTGGTCAGTAGGTGTTTCCTGTATGTTCCTCCTCTCAGGGTAGCTCAGTACTGGATGAGGGGAGTGTAGCAGTGGGTATTGGGTATGAGAGGCACATTGGTCAGGACGGTGGTCTGGGCAGTGGTGACATAAAAGATGAACTTGCAGGAAGATGGACGCTGGTAGGTGAGTATTGGTCAGTAGGTGTTTCCTGCAAGGTCCTCCTCTCAGGGTATCTCAGTACTCGGTGAGGGGCGTGTAGCCCTGGGTATTGGGTATGAGAGGCACATTGGTCAGGACGGTGGTCTGGGCAGTGGTGAAGATGAACTTGCAGGAAGCTGGATGCTGGTAGGTGAGTATTGGTCAGTAGGTGTTTCCTGTATGTTCCTCCTCTCAGGGTACCTCAGTACTCGGTGAGGGGCGTGTAGCAGTGGGCATTGGGTATGAGAGGCACATTGGTCAGGACGGTGGTCTGGGCAGTGGTGAAGATGAACTTGCAGGAAGCTGGATGCTGGTAGGTGAGTATTGGTCAGTAGGTGTTTCCTCTATGTTCCTCCTCTCAGGGTAGCTCAGTACTGGATGAGGGGAGTGTAGCAGTGGGCATTGGGTATGAGAGGCACATTGGTCAGGACGGTGGTCTGGGCAGTGGTGAAGATGAACTTGCAGGAAGATGGACGCTGGTAGGTGAGTATTGGTCAGTAGGTGTTTCCTGTATGTTCCTCCTCTCAGGGTAGCTCAGTACTCGGTGAGGGGAGTGTAGCCCTGGGTATTGGGTATGAGAGGCATATTGGTCAGGACGGTGGTCTGGGCAGTGGTGACATAAAATATGAACTTGCAGGAAGATGGACGCTGGTAGGTAAGTATTGGTCAGTAGGTGTTTCCTCTATGTTCCTCCTCTCAGGGTAGCTCAGTACTGGATGAGGGGAGTGTAGCAGTGGGTATTGGGTATGAGAGGCACATTGGTCAGGACGGTGGTCTGGGCAGTGGTGACATAAAAGATGAACTTGCAGGAAGATGGACGCTGGTAGGTGAGTATTGGTCAGTAGGTGTTTCCTGTATGTTCCTCCTCTCAGGGTAGCTCAGTACTCGGTGAGGGGAGTGTAGCCCTGGGTATTGGGTATGAGAGGCATATTGGTCAGGACGGTGGTCTGGGCAGTGGTGACATAAAATATGAACTTGCAGGAAGATGGACGCTGGTAGGTAAGTATTGGTCAGTAGGTGTTTCCTCTATGTTCCTCCTCTCAGGGTAGCTCAGTACTGGATGAGGGGAGTGTAGCAGTGGGTATTGGGTATGAGAGGCACATTGGTCAGGACGGTGGTCTGGGCAGTGGTGACATAAAAGATGAACTTGCAGGAAGATGGACGCTGGTAGGTGAGTATTGGTCAGTAGGTGTTTCCTGTATGTTCCTCCTCTCAGGGTAGCTCAGTACTCGGTGAGGGGAGTGTAGCCCTGGGCATTGGGTAAGAGAGGCACATTGGTGAGGACGGTGGTCTGGGCGGTGGTGACCTGGGACCAGTTACCCCTCCTCCGAATCTCACGGGCCAGCTGGCACCATGTGCAGGTGTAGCAGCAGCAGGAGCGGACGCAGTCATCACAGATGGAGCCCTGGATGGAGAGAGAGAGGACAGGTGATGGTGTACACTACAGGAGAAACAATCAGCCTCTCATATCATTCTCAGAAGAGAAAAACAGACACATATCATCATCATTAAGGGCCGAAAGTCACATATTATTACTACCTCAGGTTGGCCAATAAATGGCACCTGATCCACAACTTTCTGCTCAAAGTGATATAAATTTTATTATTATTTTTGTTTTCCTTTCATTATCCACAGCAGACCTGTTTATGTTACTCATAATGTTGTTGTTTCCTCTTCTTGCTTGGAGCCCGACACAGAGAAGGAAGATAGGAAAACGAAGAACATTATTTCCAGGGTGGTGAGACTGACGTAACGTGAATGAGATGATGACCTCCCCACCATCTTCTGAATTACCTGAATCTTGTATCGCTCTCGGACGCCAGCTCTCATGGCCATAGTGATGGGGGGACAGACCCCGCTACACCCCACATATCCCATCATGGTCGGATCCATCAGTGGAAGACAGAAACACTCCCCAAATTCACTGGCAGTGTTACACTGCATGCACGGGAAACACCAGAGGGCACAGCAACCTGCAGGGGAGAGAGAGATGTCAGAGACGGGAGGGGGGGGGGACGTACAGAGAAGAGGCAGGAGGAAAACCATCTGGACAAAATCAAGCCAGGAAACACCACTTAGACTACCATTGGACACAGCGCACAGGTAAAGTGGACAACTCTTTCCTGGTGCACCTTGCCTGTGCGCTGTGTCCAATGGTGTAATCTAAGTGGTGTTTCCTGACTTGATTTTGCCCAGATGGTACCCATCCTATGTTTTTATCCTGCACATTACAGATTATTACAATTGTTTGTGAAGGCCTGAAGAAGGTTTTTCCAAAACAAGTCGATGTTGTCGCCTTTCTAAACAATTGCATACTTCATTATATGTTTTCTGTATCTAATAACGGGATGTTGTTTACAAAGATGTATCCATTAGAAGATTAGGGGTAGTTGGAGGCGCCCGTGTTGGACCAGGTGGACTTTTGGTAAGGTCCCTGGGTTGTATGCGTGTATGTGGATACTAAACTCTGTAATTGTAGAAATAGCCTACCTTATTAGTAGTAATCAAACCGTGTAAAAAGAAGTTCAGAATTTATTTGTGCACATCGACAACGCGTTTCACGGTCGCAGCCGCTTCATCAGGTCAAATATACGTGAGTGGCAGACAGCTCACATCTCCTCATACAATGTAGACTGTATGAAATTCTCCGTCTGCCATCACGCCGTCTTGTATTATTGTCCTTCCTGTAAGCAGCTCACATGCTTCCTTCTCTGTATACTTTCAGACTGAAAGTGTTTGCCGCACACGTAGCGCGGTGGAAAAAGGGCGTGGGTGGGGGAAGGGGTGTTCGCGGCGTGCGTAGTGCCGAAAAAACGGGGTGACCATGACATTGAAAATAAACGCAATTTCGGACACATGTCAGCTGAAAACAAACGCATTTTGGGCCACATGTCAGCAGAAAACAAACGCATTTTGGGCCACATGTCAGCAGAAAACAAACGCAACTCCAGCCACATGTCAGCAGAAAACAAACGCAACTCCGGCCACATGTCAGCAGAAAACAAACGCAACTCCGGCCACATGTCAGCAGAAAACAAACGCAACTCCGGCCACATGTCAGCAGAAAACAAAAACGCAACTCTGGCCACATGTCAGCAGAAAACAAACGCAAATCCGGCCACATGTCAGCAGAAAACAAAAACGCAACTCTGGCCACATGTCAGCAGAAAACAAACGCAAATCCGGCCACATGTCAGCAGAAAACAAACGCATTTTGGGCCACATGTCAGCAGAAAACAAACGCAAATCCGGCCACATGTCAGCAGAAAACAAACGCAACTCCGGCCACATGTCAGCAGAAAACAAAAACGCAACTCTGGCCACATGTCAGCAGAAAACAAAAACGCAACTCTGGCCACATGTCAGCAGAAAACAAAACGCAACTCTGGCCACATGTCAGCAGAAAACAAACACAACTCTGGCCACATGTCAGCAGAAAACAAACGCAAATCCAGCCACATGTCAGCAGAAAACAAACGCAACTCTGGCCACATGTCAGCAGAAAACAAACGCAACTCTGGCCACATGTCAGCAGAAAACAAACGCAACTCCGGCCACATGTCAGCAGAAAACAAACACAACTCTGGCCACATGTCAGCAGAAAACAAACGCAAATCCGGCCACATGTCAGCAGAAAACAATCGCAAATCCGGCCACATGTCAGCAGAAAACAAACGCAACTCCGGCCACATGTCAGCAGAAAACAAACGCAACTCCGGCCACATGTCAGCAGAAAACAAACGCAACTTCGGCCACATGTCAGCAGAAAACAAACGCAACTCCGGCCACATGTCAGCAGAAAACAAACGCAACTCCGGCCACATGTCAGCAGAAAACAAAAACGCAACTCTGGCCACATGTCAGCAAAAAACAAACGCAACTCTGGCCACATGTCAGCAGAAAACAAAACGCAACTCTGGCCACATGTCAGCAGAAAACAAACACAACTCTGGCCACATGTCAGCAGAAAACAAACGCAAATCCGGCCACATGTCAGCAGAAAACAAACGCAACTCTGGCCACATGTCAGCAGAAAACAAACGCAACTCTGGCCACATGTCAGCAGAAAACAAACGCAACTCCGGCCACATGTCAGCAGAAAACAAACGCAACTCTGGCCACATGTCAGCAGAAAACAAACACAACTCTGGCCACATGTCAGCAGAAAACAAACACAACTCTGGCCACATGTCAGCAGAAAACAAACGCAAATCCGGCCACATGTCAGCAGAAAACAAACACAACTCTGGCCACATGTCAGCAGAAAACAAACACAACTCTGGCCACATGTCAGCAGAAAACAAAACGCAACTCTGGCCACATGTCAGCAGAAAACAAACACAACTCTGGCCACATGTCAGCAGAAAACAAACGCAAATCCGGCCACATGTCAGCAGAAAACAAACACAACTCTGGCCACATGTCAGCAGAAAACAAACACAACTCTGGCCACATGTCAGCAGAAAACAAACGCAAATCCGGCCACATGTCAGCAGAAAACAAACGCAACTTCGGCCACATGTCAGCAGAAAACAAACGCAACTCCGGCCACATGTCAGCAGAAAACAAACGCAACTCCGGCCACATGTCAGCAGAAAACAAACGCAACTCCGGCCACATGTCAGCAGAAAACAATCGCAACTCCGGCCACATGTCAGCAGAAAACAAAACGCAACTCTGGCCACATGTCAGCAGAAAACAAACACAACTCTGGCCACATGTCAGCAGAAAACAAACGCAACTCTGGCCACATGTCAGCAGAAAACAAAACGCAACTCTGGCCACATGTCAGCAGAAAACAAACACAACTCTGGCCACATGTCAGCAGAAAACAAACGCAACTCTGGCCACATGTCAGCAGAAAACAAAACGCAACTCTGGCCACATGTCAGCAGAAAACAAACACAACTCTGGCCACATGTCAGCAGAAAACAAACGCAACTCCGGCCACATGTCAGCAGAAAACAAACACAACTCTGGCCACATGTCAGCAGAAAACAAACACAACTCTGGCCACATGTCAGCAGAAAACAAACGCAAATCCGGCCACATGTCAGCAGAAAACAAACGCAACTCTGGCCACATGTCAGCAGAAAACAAACGCAACTCTGGCCACATGTCAGCAGAAAACAAACGCAACTCCGGCCACATGTCAGCAGAAAACAAACACAACTCTGGCCACATGTCAGCAGAAAACAAACACAACTCTGGCCACATGTCAGCAGAAAACAAACGCAAATCCGGCCACATGTCAGCAGAAAACAAACGCAACGCCGGCCACATGTCAGCAGAAAACAAACGCAACTCCGGCCACATGTCAGCAGAAAACAAACGCAACTCCGGCCACATGTCAGCAGAAAACAAACGCAAATCCGGCCACATGTCAGCAGAAAACAATCGCAATTTCGGCCACATGTCAGCAGAAAACAAACGCAACTCCAGCCACATGTCAGCAGAAAACAAACGCAACTCCGGCCACATGTCAGCAGAAAACAATTGCAATTTCGGCCACATGTCAGCAGAAAAATCCCCTCAGACATGTCCTCATCTCCCCCTCCCAGACTACACATAAACATGCCAGCTCTCCACTTCCTATTCATACACTTGCCTCTTGCCTGTGAGAAGCCCTCACACAGAGTCTCCTGTCCTGACTGTAGTGTAAAGCAGCTGGACCTCACTCATCCCCAGCAGTGTCGCTTTTACTTGCCTCAGGCCAGGGAGAAGTTGTCAGAGGCAGACACCTTCCATCAATGACAGCCAGGCAGAGGTTAGTCCGAAGAGCCGCTGGGCCTGCCGTGCACATCTCCGCTGGTCAGGATCTCCAACCAGCTGGTCTGTCTCCTCTCCCCAGCTATTTCCCGCCTCATTCGTTTTTGAAGAGACGTCAGGTCAAAGTGTGCACGTCTGACGTCTCTCTCTGTACCAGCCAGTGAGGAGGAGGAGGAGGAAAGAGAGGTGTGGCCAAACAGCACTCGTAGCTGTGGCATCTTTCCGGAGTCCAGAGACTGTAATAAAAAAAAGCAGCGCCGTATGTGCGCCCCTGGTGTGACGTCACGGAGCTTCCGAGGCCCCTAAAAACATGAGGCCCCAAGTGGCCGCTTGGTCTGCTTGGTGCCTGGCGGCGCATTATACATAGAAAGTACAACAACGCTACCCAGCTTCCCCCACCATTATTTATCATTTTTGATAAGTTGGTTGCTGCATTATAGGGAACCTAAACTGAGAAGGATATGGATTTTTCCTTTTAAACAATTCCAGTTGCCCGGCAGTCCTGCTGATCTCTTTGGCTGCAGTAGTGGCTGAATCACACCCTGAAACAAGCATGCAGCTAATCCAGTCTGACTTCAGTCAGAGCACCTGATCTGCATGCTTGTTCAGGGGTTGTGGCTAAAAGTATTAGAGACACAGGATCAGCAGGAGAGTCAGGCAACTGGTATTATTTTAAAAGGAAAAATCCACATCCTTCTCAGTTTAGGTTCCTTTTAAATTCAGGCTACGTACATCTTTAAAAATTCTTTTGATTTTTCTGGTTCTTGTAGCATGCAGCACAATCCTGCCCCAGCAGAATAATATGGTGGAGAGGCTTCAGTCGGCACATTGTTTATACTTGTATTTCTGGATTTTATTTTAAGTTTTTCAGTTGGCTTTAGGTCTGGACTCTTACCGCACAAGGGCATTGATCATGGTATTTTGCTCCATTCATTTTTCCTTCTATCCTAGCAAGTGCCCTGCTGCAGGGAAACACCCTCACAGCAGGATGCTACCACCACCATGTTTTACAGTAGATATGGTGTTTTTTTGGATGGTGATGTGCATTGACTTTCCACCCCTTTTATCATCTGGTTTTGAAGCCAATTTTTCTCATCTGACCATAAGACCTTTTTTTTAATTTTGTCTCTCAAGATGTTTGGTAAAGCTGAGTTGTAATTTACACAAGCCACCTTTGTGGACACCCAGTGATATTGTCACACAATGGGCTTGATTCACGAAACGGTGCTAACTGTTAGCACGGTGTGAAAAGTGCTTTGCGCAAAATCTCACGCGATAACAGTTATCGCATGCAAAAATTTGTGTTTGTGCATTAAAGCAAATTTTTCACTTGATAACGGTCGCATTCGCACGATAGATTTGTGTTATTGCGTGAACACGAATGTTAACGCGTAAAAATTCGCTTTAACACGCAAACGCAAATTTTCTTGCACGCTAACCGGTTTTTCATGTGAAAACACGCTAAAACGCGCTAAAAGCCGTGCTAACAGTTAGCACCATTTTGTGAATCAAGTCCAATGACATCTCTAACTCATACATTCCGGTAACTGCTTGAATGTTTCCATAGGCCTTTTAGCAGCCTTTTTGACCAGTGTCCTTATTATTCTTTCAGCTTGGAGGGACAGCCGGATCTGAGAAAGCTTCCAGAAATTCCAAACACATTCCATCTCTTAGGCTAGTTTCACACCAAGACGTTGCGTTTTAGGGGACGTTATGGTCGCATAACGTGCCCCTAACACAACGTCTGGTGCTCTCTAAGGTGGACGCCAGAGTGAGCCGCGTTGTGCAGCTCACTCTGGCGTCCGTGATGCCGTGATGCGCACTCTTGGACGCATGCAGCATCACGTGGTCCCGCCCGGCCAATCGCCGCACAGATCGGCCGCTCCAGGAAGTAAACACTGCATGTCACACCGTGCAATGAATATTAATTAGCCATGTGCCTGGCCGCTCTCCGCTCCTCCCCAACATTACTGAGCATGTGCAAGCAGTCTAACGCGGCTCTGCCGCTTACAAAGTACTGCATGCAGTACTTTGTGTAATTGCGCAGCGTTACTGTGTAACGCAACGTGGGCACTGTGAACGGCCAATTGATTTTTCATTACTGTGCCTTGGGGTGCGTTACAGGCTGCACTAACGTGCGCCTGTAACGTCCCACTGTGAAAGTAGCCTTAGAGAATTAATTGTGCTCCTGAGGATTCAGAAAGTCTTTTCTATTTTTTTTAATTTATATCCATAACCTGACTTGTATCTATCCATAAACATTTATCTGAGACCTTTTACAGTGCCTAGTTCATTGTTTATTTTCAGTTGCACTATCAAGTACTGGGAAGCTGCAAACAAAAAATAAATATATATATAGAATTATTTTTAGTATTTTTGTATGATGATTGTTCTGATGATGAAAGACGGGAGCAGGCACCCCAGTTGTGGTACAATATGTAGTGAGTTGAGGTAAGTAATAGGAACCGTCTTACCTTGTGATGAGAAGTTAAGATTTGTATTGTTAGACACCAATAAAGAGAAAACACGTTTCACGGTACCTACCCGCTTCCTCAGATCAATAAGAGTCAGTGTCTGTACGGTGTATCTCCCCTTTCGGAGCTTGTAATGACGAGGTAAGACTGTTGCTATTACCACCACTCACTACACATTGTATCACAAATGGGGCTCCTCCCCCATCTTGCAATGTCTCCTCCCCCAGGGGTTACCTCTGCGACTACATCCAGTGGTCTTTTGTTTTTTCCTGAGCGCTACCCATGTTGACTCAACTTAGTCATCGTACAGGGGCCCATACACTTAATGATTTTCCCGTTGATATACAGCAGATCACTGTGATCAAATCTGCTGTGAAATTGTTGCGCAAACGCTGACCGAACAATCGATTTCTGCCTGAAATCGATCGTTCCCGTCGATCCGTCCATGTGGAAGATTTTGCTTGATCGCCGGCGGGTCGGGAGTTCGTCGATAGCAGCGTTCGAATGTCCGACGACCTAGCGGCAATACCTGATCCGGCCAGCGCGTATCCCCGCTCTCGCCGCTGTTCCTTCTCCGTGCTGGGCTCCGGCAGGCTCCACTTCTTCCTGTTCCTAAAGGATGTTTAAACAGTAGAGTGCCCTCTACTGTTTAAACTTCCCCGGACAGGAAGTACAGTGAAGCTGGAGCCCAGAGCGGAGAAGAAGACAGCAGAGACCGGGGGACTTGCACCGGCCGGATTAGGTAATGTATAGCTGGCGGGCAGGCGGCAGCTCTACAGATGGTGAAACGGTTTCATGCTGAAATCTATTCACAATCTGTTTGCAGTAAAGGCAGCCATACGATCCCTCTCTGATCAGATTCGATCAGAGAGGGATCTATCTGTTGGTCAATCTGATGGCAAATCGACCAGTGTATGGCCACCTTAAATGGATGGAGATGGCTCTTCTCCACATGCCGGAAATTGTGGTTGCCTATAGCAGCCCACATCTGTAAGTAGTTGTTATTTCTCTACATTTCCTACACTACTGGTGCTCTTTTTGTCTCCTTTTATTACCGGAAATTGATGTAGCATTGTTCTGCTGAAGGAGCGATAGAGAGAGCTGACTTACAGATACCGCAGTCATCACAGCAGTCACACAAGTCGGTGGTCCAGCGATTCCCCTGACTGATAGTCACTGTCTGTGTGGTGACCATGCCGGGCTGGCTGACAATGGCTTCCATAGTCTTCCGATCTAAGTGACAGAGTGACAGAGGATAGGATGAAATCATATACACAGCATGGAGCAAACATTATGAGAATATTTGTGCAAATATTTTATTACAGGTAGTCCTCGACTTACGATGCCCGACTTACAAATGGCCCACCGACATGAATGGCCCACTCTGTGGCAGCAAGTAAAAAACTATTTTTTTTCAAAAAGACTTGTAATTTAAAAAAAAAATGATTTAAAGATTTGAAGAAATGTTTTTTTAACCTCCTCCCGACTGCCTAACACGGCAGGAGAGTGGCTCTGTTGTTCCTCCACGCTCCCATTTGGCGTCGTCTCGCGAGAGGCAAGGTTTGCTTGCTCGAGCATGCATGCCCTGCAGTAAACACTGGGGGGGGGGGGGGGGGGGGGCTGCCATGATCAGCCTGCCAGCCTACGATTGGAGCTGGCAGGCTGTTATTAACATTTAAAATAGTAAAAAAACATGTGCACAGTACTGCAGCGCTGTACAAACACCAGCCTTGTCCCTTCACTGACCCTCGGCTCCCAAACTGATGCGTATGTATGTAATGTGTAGTGTATGTATAGTAGTCTAGGAACAAATTAAAGGGGAAGGGGGAAATATATATATATATATATATATATATATATATATATATATATATATATATATATATATATATATACAGTGGTGTGAAAAATTATTTGCCCCCTTCCTGATTTCTTATTCTTTTGCATGTTTGTCACAAACAAATGTTTCTGCTCATCAAAAACCGTTAACTATTAGTCAACGATAACATAATTGAACACAAAATGCAGTTTTAAATGATGGTTTTTATTATTTAGTGAGAAAAAAAACTCAAAACCTACATGGCCCTGTGTGAAAAAGAAATTGCCCCCTGAACCTAATAACTGGTTGGGCCACCCTTAGCAGCAATAACTGCAATCAAACGTTTGCGATAACTTGCAACGAGTCTTTTACAGCGCTCTGGAGGAATTTTGGCCCACTCATCTTTGCAGAATTGTTGTAATTCAGCTTTATTTGAGGGTTTTCTAGCATGAACCGCCTTTTTAAGGTCATGCCATAACATCTCAATAGGATTCAGGTCAGAACTTTGACTAGGCCACTCCAAAGTCTTCATTTTGTTTTTCTTCAGCCATTCAGAGGTGGATTTGCTGGTGTGTTTTGGGTCATTGTCCTGCTGCAGCACCCAAGATCGCTTCAGCTTGAGTTGACGAACAGATGGCAGGACATTCTCCTTCAGGATTTTTGGTAGACAGTAGAATTCATGGTTCCATCTATCACAGCAAGCCTTCCAGATCCTGAAGCAGCAAAACAACCCCAGACCATCGCACTACCACCACCATATTTTACTGTTGGTATGATGTTCTTTTGCCGAAATGTTGTGTTACTTTTACGCCAGATGTAACGGGACACGCACCTTCCAAAAAGTTCAACTTTTGTCTCGTCGGTCCACAAGGTATTTTCCCAAAAGTCTTGGCAATCATTGAGATGTTTTTTTAGCAAAATTGAGATGAGCCTTCATGTTCTTTTTGCTTAAAAGTGGTTTGCGCCTTGGATATCTGCCATGCTTAAATGGATGGATATCTGCCATGCAGGCCGTTTTTGCCCAGTCTCTTTCTTATGGTGGAGTTGTGAACACTGACCTTAATTGAGGCAAGTGAAGCCTGCAGTTCTTTAGATGTTGTCCTGGGGTCTTTTGTGGCCTCTCGGATTAGTTTTCTCTGCGCTCTTGGGGTAATTTTGGTCGGCCGGCCACTCCTGGGAAGGTTCATCACTGTTCCATGTTTTTGCCATTTGTGGATAATGGCTCTCACTGTGGTTCGCTGGAGTCCCAAAGCTTTAGAAACGGCTTTATAACCTTTACCAGACTGATAGATCTCAATTACTTTTGTTTTCTCATTTGTTCCTGAATTTCTTTGGATCTTGGCATGATGTCTAGCTTTTGAGGTGCTTTTGGTCTACTTCTCTGTGTCAGATAGCTCCTATTTAAGTGATTTCTTGATAGAAACAGGTGTGGCAGTAATCAGGCCTCGGGATGACTACAGAAATTTAACTCAGGTGTGATAAACCACAGTTAAGTTATTTTTTAACAAGGGGGGCAATCACTTTTCCACACAGGGCCATGTAGATTTGGTGTTTTTTTTTTCTCACTAAATAATAAAAACCGTCATTTAAAACTGCATTTTGTGTTCAATTATGTTATCTTTGACTAAATAGTTAAAAATTTTTGATGAGCAGAAACATTTAAGTGTGACAAACATGCAAAAGAATAAGAAATCAGGAAGGGGGCAAATAGTTTTTCACACCCATATATACACAACATATATACACTGCATTAAAAAATGCAAAAAATATTGCATCATTCTCTAATATTTGCAGTTTACAAATTACGTCACACAGAGAGATGGCCTGAACGGTTCGCCGACAAACTTGTTTGCGCAAATTTCGCTGGTTTGTGTTCGCGGTGAAGCGAGAACTTTATGCGAGTTTGACCCGCCCCCTATACCACATCATTGGGCTAAACTTTGAACCTCTACATCACAGTCAGCAGACACATGGCAGCCAACCAGGCTGCACTCCCTCCTGGAGCCCTCCCCACTTATAAAAGGCAGCAGCGTTGGCCATGTTCTCACTCTGTGTGCTACCTGTATTAAAAAAAAAAAAAAAAAGGAGAGGTTGCTGCAGCAGCAATAGTGAAAGCTTAGTTAGGTCTTGTTAGCTTGTTCCTTGCTGATATTTGTTGATGAAAAGCACCATCAAAACAGCTCTTTTCAGAGCTAATGTTCTTGTGATTTTTTTTTTTTTTAGTGTGTGGCCCACTGACACTGCATATACAGCTCTGTCTGTCACAGCTGGCCCTTGCTAATTGCTATACTGTGCCAGTCCCAGCACATTCAGCACACTTTTTCACTGCCTCTGTGTGACTGCACATTGTATCATACCACCAGCAGTCACTGCATACCTTTTCACTGCACCTGTGTGACTGCACATTGTATTATAGCAGCAGTCACTGCATACCTTTCACTGCATCTGTGTGACTGTACATTGTATTATAGCAGCAATCACTGCATACCTTTTCACTGCACCTATGTGACTGCACATTGTTATACCAGCAGTCAGTGTATACCTTTCACTGCACCTGTGTGAATGCACATTGTATTATACCACCAGTCACTGCATACCTTTCACTGCATCTGTGTGACTGCACACTGTTTTATATACCACTCAGTGCATACCTTTTCACTGTACCTGTGTGACTGCACATTGTATTATAGCAGCAGTCATGGCATACCTTTCAATAATCACTGCTGCACTCTCCATATGCATTTAAGGCAAAAACACACAAAAACTCCACATAGGGTAATAACGTTCAGTTTTTTTTACTTTCAAAACACCCAAGTGTCTTAGAGTGATTAGTGCCACTTTCTTGTGAAAAAAAATGTGCCCCCTTTGTTTAACTGCTCACCAGATGTAAGCCACCTCTGCTCTCAGGTGGATCTCTCGCATCAGCCACAATATCCTTTCTTATGGCGTGATCTTGTATGCTCGGCTGGGTCTGCAATATAAATACTCTCCTCATAGGGCAATATTGTTTTAACATAACACTTCCAGTGTCCCCTGTGCAAAAGTGTATTAACTTCGTGTTACCACACTCCCAACACCTCACATTAAATGCTCACTAGATGTTGCCCACCTCTCAACTATAGGTGGCAAATGAGCTTGTGGTAACAACAAACTCAGGCCAGGCGACACTTTTCCAAAAGGCTGCTTGACCTCTCATAGGTCTTGATTTAATCCAATTAGCAAATCTCAAATAAAAACATAACATTTTCCATAGCGTAAAACATCTGCTTCTGGGCGCAATCAATATACACTTATGCGTCCAGGCAGGTTATCAGCATGTCACAAAAATCATCCGCGATGCCCATCCGTCAGGGGATGCTATGTTGAGGTCCTTGCGGCGTCCCACTTGATCTGGACCTGCCCACAGTACAGTAGATGTGTGCCAGCTATGGGAGGACTACAGCGAATCATCAGATACTCCGAATATGAACTAGGGCTGCTCGGTGCTCCAGTGATGATGATGATAATGATCCTGCCATGGATGCCACGTGGGTTCCCAATAGACAAGATGAACAGGGGGACAGTTCAGAGGGGGAGTCAGAGAGGAGTAGGACAAGACAAGTGGCTGAAAGAAGTAGGGGGAGCTCATCATCAGAAACAGCTGGTGGCAGTGTCCGGCGCCATGTATCGCCACCTATGGACAGCCAGCCAACATGCCCTTCAATGTCAGCTGCTCATGCCACCACCAAATGCCATCACCCCAGGGCTCAGCGGTGTGGAATTTTTTGTGTGTGTCCGCCTCAGATCGGAGCAATGCCATCTGTTCTCTCTGCCACCAAACGTTGTGGAAAGATCAAGACCCGCGTAGGGACAACTGCCTTACGAAGGTACATGATGAAAAAGCACAAACGGCAATGGGATAACAACCTGAAGAAAAGCAGCACACAAACACAAAGCCACCCTCCTTCTCCTCTTCCTCCTTCAGGTGCAGCATCTTCAGCCCATTTCTCCCTTGCACCTTCACAGCCACCCTCCTCCACTCCACCTCTGCCCTTGAGAGGTTCCTGCTCCTCTGCCCACAGTAGCCAGTCCGTTAAGGAAATCTTTGAGCGGAAGAAGCCAATATCTGCCAGTCACCCCTTGCCCAGTGTCTGACAGCTGGAGAAAGCCGTCAACTACTATCTGTACAGCTACGGTCAAAGGTCAGGCTGTGGGATGCTGGGCATTTTCTTGACGAAGTACTGGACACTCATGCGTAATGCCTGCAGGCTCATGCGTCCGTTTGAGGAGGTGACAAACCTGGTGAGTCGCAGTGAAGGCGCCATCAGCGACTTGATCCCATACGCTTTCTTCCTGGAGCGTGCCGTGAGTAGAGTGGTGGATCAAGCTGTAGAGGAGCATGAATAGGAAGAGGAGAAAGATTTGTTGGAAACATCACCTGCGGCATCATCAACACCTGCATTACAGAGGAGGGTAGAGGAGGAGGAGCAGTCATCTGGGGAAGAGGAGCCAGAGGAAGAAGGTGGCTTTGAGGAGGAGGCAGAAGAACAGCAGGCGTTGCAGGGGGCTTGTGCGCTTCACCATTCCCGTGGTATTGTTTGTGGCTGGGGGGAGGAGGAGAACTTACCTGACATCACTGAGGAAGAGCAAGAGTAGATGGCTCATAGGTCTGCATCCAACTTTGTGCAGATGGCGTCTTTCATGCTGTCCAGCCTGTTGAGGGACCCCCGTATAAAAAAACTCAAGTGGAATGACCTGTACTGGGTGGCAATGCTACTAGACCCTCGGTATAAGAACATAGTGCTGGAGATGTTACCAAATTACCAGAAGGCAGAAAGGATGCAGCACTTGCACAACAAGCTGGCAAGTATGCTTTACAATGCGTATAAGGGTGACAGCACAACGGAATAAAGGTGCCACTGCCATTAATCCTTCTCCCATGTCCATGCAGGCAAGGACAGGACGCTCCAGCAATTTCATGGTGATGTCGGACATGCGGACATTCTTTAATCCAACACCTCGCCTTAGCCCTTCCGGATCCACCCTCCACCAACGCCTCGACCGGAAGGTAGCCGCCTTCCTGGCCTTAAGTGCAGATAGCTGTCACGATTTGCCATCCAACTTCTGTCTTGCCCTGCCTCAAGCGTCCTGTCAGAAAGGACCTTCAGCGCAGCTGGAGGCATTGTCAGTGAGAAGAGAAGTCATCTAGGTCAAAAAAGTGTTCAGTACTAGCCTTGAACGATTTTAGGAAAAGATTGAAATGCATGGTTTCTGTGAGAAATTGCAATTTTGATTCAATTCACGATTTTTAATATACAACGATGGATCAGCACACCAATGGTAAGTATGAGTTCCCCCAGTATAGGTAGCCACATATAGGTGCCCCCAGGATAATTTAGCCAACTATAGATGCCTTAGGAAAGGTTAGCTAGCTATAGTTGCACCAGTATAGGTAAGACAGCTGTAGGTGCCGCAGTACAGGTTAGCCAGTATGGGTGGCGCAGTACAGGTTAGCCAGTATGGGTGCTGCAGTATAGGTTAGCCAGTATGGGTGCCGCAATACAGGTTAGCCAGTACGGGTGCCGCAGTATAGGTTAGCCAGTATGGGTGCCGAACCCTACAGGTTAGCCAGTACAGGTGCCGCAGTATGAGTTAGCCAGTGGATAGGTGCCGTAATACAGGTTAGCCAGTGTATAGGTGCCACAGTACAGGTTAGCCATCCAAATCCTCCTTCCCTTTGTGTATATTATTATTATTATTATTATTATTATTATTAAGTATTTATATAGCGCCGACATATTATGCAGCGCTGTACAGAGTATATATATATATATATATATATATATATATATATATATATATATATATATATATATATATATATATATATATATATATATATATATATATATATATCTTGTCACTAACTGTCCCTCAAAGGAGCTCACAATCTAATCCCTACCATTGCCATATGTCTATATTATGTAGTGTAAGTACTGTAGTCTAGGGCCAATTTTTTAGAGTAGCCAATTAACTTATCTGTATGTTTTTGGAATGTGGTAGGAAACCGGAGTGCCCGGAGGAAACCCACGCAGACACGGAGAGAACATACAAACTCTTTGCAGATAGTGCCCTGGCTGGGATTTGAACCAGGGACCCAGCGCTGCAAGGCGAGAGAGCTAACCACTACGCCACCGTGCTGCCCGTAGGCAGATATAGGCAGATCCCCCTCCTGTACTGTAACGATTGCGGAATTATCTCCGTGGTCAGCGCACAACATGTGCGCTGACACAGCAGAAACCCTCCACAAGCGTCTAAATAAGGGAAGCCAGCTTGGGTGCAAATGCACCTGTAGAGAGGAATTCCAACCGGCAGATGGAGCTGTGGAGTACAGAGGAACTCGGTCTCTGTACAACCACAGATGCCAGTTGGAGATTGTACGAAGTGGAGCAATACAGGGCAAGATAGCCACTCGAGAGAGAGAGTGAGCACAGAGACAGAATGTATGTATGTTGACATACAACAGCGAAGACCAAAGTGAGAAAGCAATCGCAAGAATGGCGATTGCTAACAGAGACACAAGACTGAGTAAAGACAGAGCGTGAACTAAGTAAGGAAGACACAGCAAATCACCACTATCTGAATGCCAAGGAAAATAACAAACAAACTAGCTAAAAACGGTCACCACACGTTAAGCGCAATAGCGACAAAGCGTGTTCAAGGCACGGTCACCGCACCTTAAGCGCAACAGTGACAAAACGTACCAACCCTAACTAACACATGAAACACGGAAAACGAAAATAAACAGAGAACGCGAACGCTTGCTAATCGGCTGCCTCAACAGACAGAAGGAGCAACCAGTAGCAACCGCAGCTAAGGTTAAACTCCAAGACACAGACAAGAGAGATCCACCGCCTCTAACGCTAGGGCGAATGCGATCTAGAAACAGGACATAACAATTCACTGTCAGCCACCGCTGGTGACAGTACCATCACCCGGACCAGACAAGGCAGCGTACAGAAGGATTCACCACCTCTACCGCTAGGGCGAATGCAATCCAAACTGTCAGGGGCCTGAACGGAGAAACAGGGTTTGACCACAGTTTGCAGCATACAGACACTGGAACCAGGAATTAAGGTGCAAAAAATAATGTTTTATTGCAAATGCAATAATGCAAGCATACATACAAGCGTGAATGTAAATACCATACCACATATGCACAGCACACAATATATACACAAATAACCCGGGAAGCAGTGACAAAATATATATAACACCTAACTATCTATTTAGAAACGGTGTGCACGAGATATATATGTACAAGCAATGATATACAACAACGCGGTATCAAAAGGAGCAGGCAAAGACAGGTCAAAACGGAATAAAGTCAGCAACAGGTAATCAGATACATACAAGGTACAGAGGAGTAAGCATAAGCAGAGTCAGGACAAGCAAAGGTTCAGTAGCAGATAATCAGATCACAGGGCAGGGTACAAGAAACCAGGTATCAGGAACAGGGGTGACCAGAGACTCAGACCTGTAACAAGGAAGTTCTGGCAATGACTTGCAGGAAGAGGCAGACTTATATAGTCCAAGTGATCAGCAACCACAGGATGCAGCTGGTGGTGAACAGTTTTAATGAGAGCTCCCATGAAGCCATCCAGAGGCCAAACAGGGAACTGCAAGTCTTTGTGAAAGCAGTAACAGGCCACCTGCTGGTGGATGGTGGAGGTTCAGGATGAGGCAAAGTCCTTAGAGCCCTCTGCTGGTGGAGCAATGAATGTCCAGGGCAGTCCAAGTTACTACCACCAACAGGCAGCAGGAAATGGCAGGAGACAGTTCGTGACATAGCCCCCCCCTTAAGGAGCGGCCTCAGGACGCTCCACCATGACCTTACAAACCCACCACCAGGGTCCCAGGATACGGCAGGCAAAACAAATTTAAATAGGGTTCGTAGTGGATACCACGGCTGGGTGATCAGGGAAGTAAACAAAAAATTAAAATTTGCAACTGTGTTTTTAGAAAACAGGAACGCATCATGAAGATCACCAGGCAGGGAAACAGGTTGGATGAAAAACTGTATAGCATCAGGCAAGACCCGGAAAACAGCAAAAAGTACTGAAAACAGCAAATGCCAGACCTGGGTGGGCAGGGAGGGAAACAATGCCAACCAAAATATGACCAGAATTCTTTGAACAGCAAGCAATATTGGAAACTGGACCTCAGGAAGCTGGAACACCCACCAGAAACCATCAAGCAGTGAAACAGGAAACTGGCAGGCATCAGGCTTGATAACAGGTTGGCAGGTTTCAGGCAGAGCAGGAAACTGGCACGCATCATCAGGCTTGGTAGAAGACAGGACAGGATCAGGCTTAACAGGAGATTGGCAGACATCAGGCAGGACAGGAGATTGGACAGGATCATCAGGCTTGGCAGGAAACTGGGGAGGATCATCAGGCTGAGCAGGAGGCTGGACAGGATCACCAGGCTGAGCAGGAGGCTGGACGGGAAACTGGCAGGTACCAACAGGCTTGGCAGGAGACTGGCAGATATCAGGCTGAGCAGGAAACTGGCAGGCATAAGGCTTGGCAGGATCAGGCTGAACAGGAGACTGGCGGGTACTAACAGGCTTGGCAGGAGACTGGCATGCATCACCAGGCTGAGCAGGAGACTGGACAGGATCATCAGGCTTGGCAGGAGACTGGACAACAGGTTGGCAGGTCTCAGGCAGAGCAGGGAACTGGCAGACATCAGGCGATGCAGCAGGCTTGGTACCAACAGGGCAGACAGTAGTTTTGGCACCATCAGGAGCGTTGGCAGCAGGAGTCTCTAGCGGCTGGGCAGCAGCAGACATCTGTGGAGGCTGGGCAGCAGCAGAAGTCTGTGGAGGCTGGGCAGCAGCAGAAGTCTGTGGAGGCTGGGCAGCAGCAGAAGTCTGTGGAGGCTGGGCAGCAGCAGAAGTCTGTGGAGGCTGGGCAGCAGATTGCATAACATCAAGTGAAACAGAAGGCAGGAAAACTTCAGACAGGTTAACAGGTTGGGAAGCTTCAGACAGGGCAACAGGCTCAGTAGTTTCAGGCAGGGCAACAGACTGTATAACTTCATGGATCTGGACCTTTGGCTTAGCATTTGGCTGGGCCGTTGGCTGAGCGCATGGCTGAACCGTTGGCTGAGACCCTGATACAGTTTGTGTGAGCTGGCACTGAGACTGTGTGGGCAAGATACTAGGTTCTGTAGGCTGTATGCAGTTTTCTGTATCTTGAGGCAAAGTCTCTACCAGCAGAGGGCGAGATTCTGCAGACTGAGGGCTACATTCTGCAGGCTGGGTGCAGGTTTCTGCAGACTGGATGCAAACTTTTGCAAATTGGATCAAAGTCTCTGCAGGCTGGAATTGAGGTTCTGCAGACTGAGGCAAAGTCCCTGCAGGCTGGAGGCAATATTCTGCAGACTGGGAACAAGGTTCTGCAGACTGGATGCAAAGCTCTGCAGACTGCGAGCAGGATTCTGCAGGTTGATTTGAAGTCTCTGCAGACTGGAAATGAGGTTTTGCAGACTGAGCACAAGGCTCTGGAGACGGAGGCAAAGTCTCTGCAGGCTGGAGACAAGGCTTTGTAGACAAACAAATGGCGGGACTGGATTCTGGAGTAATGGAAGCTGTAGGAAAGTATTTGCGTCTGGTTTTGGTGACCACTCTGGAAACTGGAACAGCAGGTTCTCTTGATATAACTGGATACTGCCAGGACCAAGGTGTGGATCTGATAGCGGTTTGTAATGTTGCTGTTTTTACAGGTTTTTTAACTATTGCAGGTTCTGAGTTCTGGGCACAAGAAGAGATACATGGAGAATGAGCAGAAGGAGGAGAGTGGAAACAGGAAAAAAGGATTTCACGCCAGGCAGTAATCAACATAGAAGCAAATTCACGCTTACAGAGCTTATGCAGCATCAATGACTCAGTTGCACGAACACAGGCAGACACATACAATTCCCCCTTCTCAAAGTAAGATTCATAAAACCCTTGTTTGTCTCTCTTTAAATAACCATATAAGTGATCAATCTGATCAGAGTTAAAAATGAAATCAAATTGTTTTGTAATGGGTGATTGGCATTTAAGCTGTTTAGTGGCTGTGGGCTGAGGATTCTGAATGTGACAGACATTCGGAGGGTTAACTGAAGAATTTATTACTTGCAGGACTTCTAAATAGGCAGCAATTAAGGCAGAAGCGGATTCATACTTGCAAAGCCTATGCGCAATCAATGTCTCAGTTGCTCGTATACAGGCAGACACAAAACCTTCACTTTTGTCACAGTAATACTTAATAAATCCTTCTCTATCCTTTCTCAGAAAATCAAACAAATCATCAATCAGTTCAAAAATAAAATTAAATTCTTCTTTGCTGGGAGACTGACTTTGCAGCTCTTTAACTGCAGTGGGCTGGGAGTGAGTGGCATTCAGAGGGTTAACAGGAGGTGTGCATAATGACAAGATTTCTGAATATGCATTGATCAAAGCATGGGCTGACTCAGGCTTACATTTTCTGTCAGACAATAGACTCTCAACCGCACATTTACATCCAGAAACAAATGCAAAGCTTTGCTTAATGTAAAAGTCAAAAAATGCTTTTCTGTCTGTCTTCAAATAACTATAGTACATGTTAACTTGTTCAGAAGTAAAAATCAACCTGGACAGGACTTATAACAGGTAAGGCAGGAGCTGTGGAACCTGCAGAGATAATTCTCTGCCATGCATTTAGCAAAAGGGAGGCTTTCCCATACTTGCATATTCCCTGAGTGATCAGGGACTGGAGGGAATCTATGCAAGCCTGCACGCTCTGTTTACCTTTGTTTGAGTAATGATCAAGAAAATATTCCCTGTCATCCTCAAACAAGTTAATCAGGGCTTCTATGGCATAATTGTCAAACGGTGGATCATAATCACTGACTACACCTTGGTCAGAATCAGGATGCATGCAAATATTTGTCATTTTGGGGTATGCAAGATCATTCCAGATCCTGGCTAAATTTTCAATATCTTCTGTACGAATTATTCCTAATTTGACATAACTATATGTCTGGCTAATCAACTGCTGCAATTCAGCTTTAGAGAAATCAGCAAAATCTGCACGACACTCAGCTTCATCCTCATCAGCAAGCAATGCATAATAATCAATTTGTTGCAGATCCATTTTTGGACATAACAGCCAGGTATCAGTGTGCAGTATAGCTGCAGTGGTCAGTGTATATAGGGCCAGAACTTACTGTCAGGGGCCTGAACGGAGAAACAGGGTTTGACCACAGTTTGCAGTATACAGACACTGGAACCAGGAATTAAGGTGCAAAAAATAATGTTTTATTGCAAATGCAATAATGCAAGCATACATACAAGCGTGAATGTAAATACCATACCACATATGCACAGCACACAATATATACACAAATAACCCGGGAAGCAGTGACAAAATATATATACACCTAACTATCTAACTATCTATTTACAAACGGTGTGCATGAGATATATATGTACAAGCAATGATATACAACAACGCGGTATCAAAAGGAGCAGGCAAAGACAGGTCAAAACAGAATAAAGTCAGCAACAGGTAATCAGATACATACAAGGTACAGAGGAGTAAGCATAAGCAGAGTCAGGACAAGCAGAGGTTCAGTAGCAGATAATCAGATCACAGGGCAGGGTACAAGAAACCAGGTATCAGGAACAGGGGTGACCAGAGACTCAGACCTGTAACAAGGAAGTTCTGGCAATGACTTGCAGGAAGAGGCAGACTTATATAGTCCAAGTGATCAGCAACCACGGGATGCAGCTGGTGGTGAACAGTTTTAATGAGAGCTCCCATGAAGCCATCCAGAGGCCAAACAGGAAACTGCAAGTCTTTGTGAAAGCAGTAACAGGCCACCTGCTGGTGGATGGTGGAGGTTCAGGATGAGGCAAAGTCCTTAGAGCCCTCTGCTGGTGGAGCAATGAATGTCCAGGGCAGTCCAAGTTACTACCACCAACAGGCAGCAGGAAATGGCAGGAGACAGTTCGTGACACAAACAGAGAGAGCGATTTACTATCAGCCGCCATTTGGAGAAAGTGCAATCGCAACAGATAAGACAAGACAGAACTAGACAATACAGATATTAAACAAACTGCCTACACTAGAAGGAATACTAGTGCACTCCCAAGAATAACTACTCTAAGACAATGTTTAACAAACAATAGTAGAGGGCTGAAACTCAAGGTAAGTCCAGCAGAACAAAACCTTTATGACCAGCAGGGAATTCTGGGAGGAAATGGCATTTATACTGCAAGCCTTCAAAAGAGGCCGCATTGCATTGCATAGCCGCAGGGGGAGCCGCGGTGAAGAGCGAATGAGTGCTCGTAAAGTAACGCGGGGCCTATACGCCGCAATGTATAAATATATGCAGTGCAGTGCATTTATACATTACCTGTCCGGTGTCAGCCTCCACGCGGTTCCCCTCCATCTCCGGAATACACACCGGTGGCACTATGTCTGACATCATGAAGGCGCATAGCGGCTGACGACAGACGCTATGCGCCGCTAGCGTGTATGCGGCTTACCCGGTGAGATGGATGGATGGACCTGGCGAGCTGCTACAGGACAGGCAATGTATAAATGCACTAAATTACATACATTTATACATTTTGGGGGCAGCGGCAGGGCGGATGCGGCGTCTCAGCCGATTCCCGGATGATTGCATGCTGAAATCGGTCAGGAATCGGCCTGTAGTGTATAGGCAGAATCGACTAGAGATAAATTTGTCTCTTGGTCGAATCGGCCCATATTCGTTCTAATGTATGGGCACCTCTAGCCTTCCGTGAAAGACTGTTTGACATTTGAAAACTTGCAGCCCTCTCCTCTGGAATTTAACCTTTCACTCATGGTTCTCTTTGAGATGTTCTATACCCTTTTGCAGTCAGTGTTTTTATTGCTTGGAAACAAAGGCACTTTTTTTTAACCCTTGAGTGTTTGCACTTTTCTATAATACTTTTGTATATACTTTTTGCAACAGCACTTTAGGAGTCCAATCTGGACTTCAAGCTTACCTGAGATGGGGCCACATATATAAAATATACATACCTGGGGTTTCTTCCAGCCCCCTCCAGCCTGATCACTCCCATGGCGTCCTCTTCTTCCTCTCCGTTCTTCTGCAACTGGCCCTGGAAAGTCCTCTGGTCCAGGCCAACTGCACATGCAGCCTGGCAGCGCCCCCCCCCCCCCCCCCCGCCATGTTCACATCGCCAATAGCACTCTGCTACTGCGCAGTACTGTTGCCGGGAGCGAGACAGGGGAGCATGATTGGCAGGACTGCGCATGCGCCGACTGGCCCCGACTGACGGATTTTCCAGGGCCACTAATGGGTGAACGGGCAGTGAGAAGAGGACGGCGTGGGAGTGATCAGGCTGGAGGGATTTTGTCCAGCCCCAAGTATGTGTATTTTATAAATGTGGCCCCATCTCAGGTACGATGTATGGGCAGATTCTACAAAGAGACAAACCTCTCTCTGATCAAATCTGATAAGAGAGAGATCTGTCGGCACCACAGGCTGATTCCTGATCACTTTCATGCTGAAATCGATCAGGAATCACCCTTGTGATGCCGCCCTGCTGGCCTGACGCTGTCCCTCCTAATATCAAATGTGCCCCCCCCCGGTGCACTGTACTTCACCTGTCCGAGTCCACCACTGGCTCCGCCCCCTGGCCATACAGTATAGTGCACTGTTGGGGGGGGGCATATTTGACATTAGAGGGGACAGCGCTGAGTGCTGGACGTTTCATTCTTCGCCCCAATATCCCTCGCCGTTTCCACCGCGCATCTGATTGACCATGATAGTCCGACACCTTGCAGCATGTCCAGTCAAAATGCTTGGCCCGAAATTGTCTGCACCCTGATTGGGCACGCACTTGGTAGCATCAGTTTTCATCCAGTTTGATAACTATTGAATCAGATGGTCGATCGTCTGCCAAGTGGATAGATGTCTGGACACCTGTTTTCTTTGCTTGGCACAAAGCACTTTCTAATGAGTTGACTTCTATATTTATCAATCAATTGAGCAGGTCCTCATATTATTGGAATTTATTGTTTACTTGTATATTAGGTTAATGTTGAGAAACTTGATGGTATCTCCTTTGATTGTAGGACAATACGGTAGTATATTTGATTGCTATTACTTTCAGTACTGGTCGGTGGTCTGTGTGTGTGTGTGTGTGTGTGTGTGTGGCGGGGGGGGGGGTTGGTGCTGGGTAACAATGAACTTAGGGTAATGAAAAATACAAATCCTGTCCTGCCTCTGTCTCAGGAGTGGTGGCTCTGCTCTGCATTACAGCGAGGGTATTATTTTGTAGCAAGGTTATCAAGTGAGGTAACTTACAATACAGAAGAATGTCGCCGGTGAAGTGGAGAGAAGAGCTGCTGCTCCCGGGATGGAGGGTGAGTGCTGCCGGCTGCACAACACATCTGCATTGACAGGGAGGAGTGGAGAGAAGAGCTGCTGCTCCCGGGACGGAGGGTGAGTGCTGCCGGCTGCACAACACATCTGCATTGACAGGGAGGAGTGGAGAGAAGAGCTGCTGCTCCCGGGACGGAGGGTGAGTGCTGCCGGCTGCACAACACATCTGCATTGACAGGGAGGAGTGGAGAGAAGAGCTGCTGCTCCCGGGACGGAGGGCGAGTGCTGCCGGCTGCACAACACATCTGCATTGACAGGGAGGAGTGGAGAGAAGAGCTGCTGCTCCCGGGACGGAGGGTGAGTGCTGCTGGTTGCACAACACATCTGCATTGACAGGGAGGAGTGGAGAGAAGAGCTGCTGCTCCCGGGATGGAGGGTGAGTGCTGCCGGCTGCACAACACATGTGCATTGACAGGGAGGAGTGGAGAGAAGAGCTGCTGCTCCCGGGATGGAAGGTGAGTGCTGCTGGCTGCACAACACATCTGCATTGACAGGGAGGAGTGGAGAGAAGAGCTGCTGCTCCCGGGACGGAGGGTGAGTGCTGCCGGCTGCACAACACATCCGCATTGACAGGGAGGAGTGGAGAGAAGAGCTGCCGCTCCCGGGACGGAGGGTGAGTGCTGCTGGCTCCACAACACATCTGCATTGACAGGGAGGAGTGGAGAGAAGAGCTGCTGCTCCCGGGACGGAGGGCGAGTGCTGCTGGCTGCACAACACATCTGCACTGACAGGGAGGAGTGGAGAGAAGAGCTGCTGCTCCCGGGACGGAGGGCGAGTGCTGCCGGCTGCACAACACATCTGCATTGACAGGGAGGAGTGGAGAGAAGAGCTGCTGCTCCTGGGATGGAGGGTGATTGCTGCTGGCTGCACAACACATCTGCATTGACAGGGAGGAGTGGAGAGAAGAGCTGCTGCTCCCGGGACAGAGGGTGAGTGCCGCTGGCTGCACAACACATCTGCATTGACAGGGAGGAGTGGAGAGAAGAGCTGCTGCTCCCGGGACGGAGGGTGAGTGCTGCCGGCTGCACAACACATCTGCATTAACAGGGAGGAGTGGAGAGAAGAGCTGCTGCTCCCGGGACGGAGGGTGAGTGCTGCCGGCTGCACAACACATCTGCATTGACAGGGAGGAGTGGAGAGAAGAGCTGCTGCTCCCGGGATGGAGGGTGAGTGCTGCCGACTGCACAACACATCTGCATTGACAGGGAGGAGTGGAGAGAAGAGCTGCTGCTCCCGGGACGGAGGGTGAGGGCTGCTGGCTGCACAACACATCTGCATTGACAGGGAGGAGTGGAGAGAAGAGCTGCTGCTCCCGGGATGGAGGGTGAGTGCTGCTGGCTGCACAACACATCTGCATTGACAGGAAGGAGTGGAGAGAAGAGCTGCTGCTCCCGGGACGGAGGGTGAGTGCTGCTGGCTGCACAACACATCTGCATTGACAGGGAGGAGTGGGGAGAAGAGCTGCTGCTCCCGGGACGGAGGGTGAGTGCTGCTGGCTGCACAACACATCTGCATTGACAGGGAGGAGTGGAGAGAAGAGCTGCTGCTCCCGGGACGGAGGGTAAGTGCTGCTGGCTGCACAACACATCTGCATTGACAGGGAGGAGTGGAGAGAAGAGCTGCTGCTCCCGGGACGGAGGGCGAGTGCTGCCGGCTGCACAACACATCTGCATTGACAGGGAGTAGTGGAGAGAAGAGCTGCTGCTCCCGGGATGGAGGGCGAGTGCTGCTGGCTGCACAATAACTCTGCATTGACAGGGAGGAGTGGAGAGAAGAGCTGCTGCTCCCGGGATGGAGGGCAAGTGCTGCTGGCTGCACAACACATCTGCATTGACAGGAAGGAGTGGAGAGAAGAGCTGCTGCTCCCGGGACGGAGGGTGAGTGCTGCTGGCTGTACAACACATCTGCATTGACATGGAGGAGTGGAGAGAAGAGCTGCTGCTCCCGGGACGGAGGGTGAGTGCTGCCGGCTGCACAACACATCTGCATTGACGGGGAGGAGTGGAGAGAAGAGCTGCTGCTCCCAGGATGGAGGGCGAGTGCTGCCGGCTGCACAACACATCTGCATTGACAGGGAGTAGTGGAGAGAAGAGTTGCTGCTCCCGGGACGGAGGGCGAGTGCTGCCGGCTGCACAACACATCTGCTTTGACATGGAGGAGTGGAGAGAAGAGCTGCTGCTCCCGGGACGGAGGGTGAGTGCTGCCGGCTGCACAACACATCTGCATTGACGGGGAGGAGTGGAGAGAAGAGCTGCTGCTCCCGGGACGGAGGGCGAGTGCTGCCGGCTGCACAACACATCTGCATTGACAGGGAGTAGTGGAGAGAAGAGCTGCTGCTCCCGGGATGGAGGGCGAGTGCTGCTGGCTGCACAATAACTCTGCATTGACAGGGAGGAGTGGAGAGAAGAGCTGCTGCTCCCGGGATGGAGGGCGAGTGCTGCCGGCTGCACAACACACCTGCATTGACAGGGAGGAGTGGAGAGAAGAGCTGCTGCTCCCGGGACGGAGGGTGAGTGCTGCTGGCTGCACAACACATCTGCATTGACAGGAAGGAGTGGAGAAAAGAGCTGCTGCTCCCGGGACGGAGGGTGAGTGCTGCTGGCTGCACAACACATCTGCATTGACAGGGAGGAGTGGAGAGAAGAGCTGCTGCTCCCGGGACAGAGGGTGAGTGCCGCTGGCTGCACAACACATCTGCATTGACAGGGAGGAGTGGAGAGAAGAGCTGCTGCTCCCGGGACGGAGGGTGAGTGCTGCCGGCTGCACAACACATCTGCATTGACAGGGAGGAGTGGAGAGAAGAGCTGCTGCTCCCGGGATGGAGGGTGAGTGCTGCCGACTGCACAACACATCTGCATTGACAGGGAGGAGTGGAGAGAAGAGCTGCTGCTCCCGGGACGGAGGGTGAGGGCTGCTGGCTGCACAACACATCTGCATTGACAGGGAGGAGTGGAGAGAAGAGCTGCTGCTCCCGGGATGGAGGGTGAGTGCTGCTGGCTGCACAACACATCTGCATTGACAGGGAGGAGTGGAGAGAAGAGCTGCTGCTCCCGGGACGGAGGGTGAGTGCTGCTGGCTGCACAACACATCTGCATTGACAGGAAGGAGTGGAGAGAAGAGCTGCTGCTCCCGGGACGGAGGGTGAGTGCTGCTGGCTGCACAACACATCTGCATTGACAGGGAGGAGTGGAGAGAAGAGCTGCTGCTCCCGGGACGGAGGGTAAGTGCTGCTGGCTGCACAACACATCTGCATTGACAGGGAGGAGTGGAGAGAAGAGCTGCTGCTCCCGGGACGGAGGGCGAGTGCTGCCGGCTGCACAACACATCTGCATTGACAGGGAGTAGTGGAGAGAAGAGCTGCTGCTCCCGGGATGGAGGGCGAGTGCTGCTGGCTGCACAATAACTCTGCATTGACAGGGAGGAGTGGAGAGAAGAGCTGCTGCTCCCGGGATGGAGGGCGAGTGCTGCTGGCTGCACAACACATCTGCATTGACAGGAAGGAGTGGAGAGAAGAGCTGCTGCTCCCGGGACGGAGGGTGAGTGCTGCTGGCTGTACAACACATCTGCATTGACATGGAGGAGTGGAGAGAAGAGCTGCTGCTCCCGGGACGGAGGGTGAGTGCTGCCGGCTGCACAACACATCTGCATTGACGGGGAGGAGTGGAGAGAAGAGCTGCTGCTCCCAGGATGGAGGGCGAGTGCTGCCGGCTGCACAACACATCTGCATTGACAGGGAGTAGTGGAGAGAAGAGTTGCTGCTCCCGGGACGGAGGGCGAGTGCTGCCGGCTGCACAACACATCTGCTTTGACATGGAGGAGTGGAGAGAAGAGCTGCTGCTCCCGGGACGGAGGGTGAGTGCTGCCGGCTGCACAACACATCTGCATTGACGGGGAGGAGTGGAGAGAAGAGCTGCTGCTCCCGGGACGGAGGGCGAGTGCTGCCGGCTGCACAACACATCTGCATTGACAGGGAGTAGTGGAGAGAAGAGCTGCTGCTCCCGGGATGGAGGGCGAGTGCTGCTGGATGCACAATAACTCTGCATTGACAGGGAGGAGTGGAGAGAAGAGCTGCTGCTCCCGGGATGGAGGGCGAGTGCTGCCGGCTGCACAACACATCTGCATTGACAGGGAGGAGTGGAGAGAAGAGCTGCTGCTCCCGGGACGGAGGGTGAGTGCTGCTGGCTGCACAACACATCTGCATTGACAGGAAGGAGTGGAGAGAAGAGCTGCTGCTCCCGGGACGGAGGGTGAGTGCTGCTGGCTGTACAACACATCTGCATTGACATGGAGGAGTGGAGAGAAGAGCTGCTGCTCCCGGGACGGAGGGCGAGTGCTGCCGGCTGCACAACACATCTACATTGACAGGGAGTAGTGGAGAGAAGAGTTGCTGCTCCCGGGACGGAGGGCGAGTGCTGCCGGCAGCACAACACATCTGCTTTGACATGGAGGAGTGGAGAGAAGAGCTGCTGCTCCCGGGACGGAGGGTGAGTGCTGCCGGCTGCACAACACATCTGCATTGACAGGAAGGAGTGGAGAGAAGAGCTGCTGCTCCCGGGACGGAGGGTGAGTGCTGCTGGCTGCACAACACATCTGCATTGACAGGGAGGAGTGGAGAGAAGAGCTGCCTTTTCCCGGGACGGAGGGCGAGTGCTGCTCGCTGCACAACACATCTGCATTGACAGGGAGGAGTGGAGAGAAGAGCTGCTGCTCCCGGGATGGAGGGCGAGTGCTGCTGGCTGCACAATAACTCTGCATTGACAGGGAGGAGTGGAGAGAAGAGCTGCTGCTCCCGGGATGGAGGGCGAGTGCTGCTGGCTGCACAACACATCTGCATTGACAGGAAGGAGTGGAGAGAAGAGCTGCTGCTCCCGGGACGGAGGGTGAGTGCTGCTGGCTGTACAACACATCTGCATTGACATGGAGGAGTGGAGAGAAGAGCTGCTGCTCCCGGGACGGAGGGTGAGTGCTGCCGGCTGCACAACACATCTGCATTGACGGGGAGGAGTGGAGAGAAGAGCTGCTGCTCCCAGGATGGAGGGCGAGTGCTGCCGGCTGCACAACACATCTGCATTGACAGGGAGTAGTGGAGAGAAGAGTTGCTGCTCCCGGGACGGAGGGCGAGTGCTGCCGGCTGCACAACACATCTGCTTTGACATGGAGGAGTGGAGAGAAGAGCTGCTGCTCCCGGGACGGAGGGTGAGTGCTGCCGGCTGCACAACACATCTGCATTGACGGGGAGGAGTGGAGAGAAGAGCTGCTGCTCCCGGGACGGAGGGCGAGTGCTGCCGGCTGCACAACACATCTGCATTGACAGGGAGTAGTGGAGAGAAGAGCTGCTGCTCCCGGGATGGAGGGCGAGTGCTGCTGGATGCACAATAACTCTGCATTGACAGGGAGGAGTGGAGAGAAGAGCTGCTGCTCCCGGGATGGAGGGCGAGTGCTGCCGGCTGCACAACACATCTGCATTGACAGGGAGGAGTGGAGAGAAGAGCTGCTGCTCCCGGGACGGAGGGTGAGTGCTGCTGGCTGCACAACACATCTGCATTGACAGGAAGGAGTGGAGAGAAGAGCTGCTGCTCCCGGGACGGAGGGTGAGTGCTGCTGGCTGTACAACACATCTGCATTGACATGGAGGAGTGGAGAGAAGAGCTGCTGCTCCCGGGACGGAGGGCGAGTGCTGCCGGCTGCACAACACATCTACATTGACAGGGAGTAGTGGAGAGAAGAGTTGCTGCTCCCGGGACGGAGGGCGAGTGCTGCCGGCTGCACAACACATCTGCTTTGACATGGAGGAGTGGAGAGAAGAGCTGCTGCTCCCGGGACGGAGGGTGAGTGCTGCCGGCTGCACAACACATCTGCATTGACAGGAAGGAGTGGAGAGAAGAGCTGCTGCTCCCGGGACGGAGGGTGAGTGCTGCTGGCTGCACAACACATCTGCATTGACAGGGAGGAGTGGAGAGAAGAGCTGCCTTTTCCCGGGACGGAGGGCGAGTGCTGCTCGCTGCACAACACATCTGCATTGACAGGGAGGAGTGGAGAGAAGAGCTGCTGCTCCCGGGACGGAGGGTGAGTGCTGCCGGCTGCACAACACATCTGCATTGACAGGGAGGAGTGGAGAAAAGAGCTGCTGCTCCCGGGACGGAGGGCGAGTGCTGCCGGCTGCACAACACATCTGCATTGACGGGGAGGAGTGGAGAGAAGAGCTGCTGCTCCCGGGATGGAGGGTGAGTGCTGCTGGCTGCACAACACATCTGCATTGACAGGGAGGAGTGGAGAGTAGTGTTGGGCGAACAGTGTTCGCCACTGTTCGGGTTCTGCAGAACATCACCCTGTTCGGGTGATGTTCGGGTTCGGCCGAACACCTGATGGTGTTCGGCCAAACTGTTCGGCCATATGGCCGAACTAAGAGCGCATGGCCGAACGTTACCCGAACGTTCGGCTAGCGCTGTGATTGGCCGAACGGGTCACGTGTAGTGTTGGGCGAACATCTAGATGTTCGGGTTCGGGCCGAACATGGCCGAACTCCGAACATAATGGAAGTCAATGGGGACCCGAACTTTCGTGCTTTGTAAAGCCTCCTTATATGCTACATACCCCAAATTTACAGGGTATGTGCACCTTGGGAGTGGGTACAAGAGGAAAAAAATTTTAAGCAAAAAGAGCTTATAGTTTTTGAGAAAATCAATTTTAAAGTTTCAAAGGGAAAACTGTCTTTTAAATGCGGGAAATGTCTGTTTTCTTTGCACAGGAAACATGCTTTTTGTCGGCATGCAGTCATAAATGTAATACATATAAGAGGTTCCAGGAAAAGGGACCGGTAACGCTAACCCAGCAGCAGCACACGTGATGGAACAGGAGGAGGGTGGCGCAGGAGGAGAAGGCCACGCTTTGAGACACAACAACCCAGGCCTTGCATGAGGACAAGAAGCGTGCGGATAGCAAGTTGCATTTTGTCGCCATGCAGTCATAAATGTAATACAGATGAGAGGTTCAATAAACAGGGACCGGAAACGCTAACCCATCACAGATGTTCATTGTTCATGTTACTTGGTTGGGGTCCGGGAGTGTTGCGTAGTCGTTTCCAATCCAGGATTGATTCATTTTAATTTGAGTCAGACGGTCTGCATTTTCTGTGGAGAGGCGGATACGCCGCCGATCTGTGACGATGCCTCCGGCAGCACTGAAACAGCGTTCCGACATAACGCTGGCTGCCGGGCAAGCCAGCACCTCTATTGCGTACATTGCCAGTTTGTGCCAGGTGTCTAGCTTCGATACCCAATAGTTGAAGGGTGCAGATGGATTGTTCAACACAGCTACGCCATCTGACATGTAGTCCTTGACCATCTTCTCCAGGTGATCGGTGTTGGAGGTGGATCTGCACGCTTGCTGTTCTGTGTGCTGCTGCATGGGTGTCAGAAAATGTTCCCACTCCAAGGACACTGCCGATACCATTCCCTTTTGGGCACTAGCTGCGGCTTGTGTTGTTTGGTGCCCTCCTGGTCGTCCTGGGTTTGCGGAAGTCAGTCTGTCGGCGTACAACTGGCTAGAGGAGGGGGAGGATGTCAATCTCCTCTCTAAAGTCTCCACAAGGGCCTGCTGGTATTCTTCCATTTTGACCTGTCTGGCTCTTTCTTCAAGCAGTTTTGGAACATTGTGTTTGTACCGTGGATCCAGAAGGGTATAAACCCAGTAATTGGTGTTGTCCAGAATGCGCACAATGCATGGGTCGCGTTCAATGCAGTCCTAGGCCGAAGAGGTCATAGCCTAGGGTCACAAAACCTGTTTATTTGGGCAATTTCAATGGTGGCGAGTCTGACGTACATAAATCGCAGCAATGGCCGTTAGCAACGTCTGAATCTCACGAAATGTCTCATGCAGGTAGAAGACATATTGTTAGACTTGGGCTACAAAGATGGGTTCCCTACATCTCTGCAAACCAGAGTTACAGGGCTCCAAATTTGGTAAAATCCCCCATAGGCTTTCATTGGGCCTCCGATTTACAGTTCCAAAATCTCACATCTTTTCAAAGGGCAATTACTCAGCAGTGGCAAATTTTCTAGCATTGTAGGGACCCTTAGGGGGAACATGACTGGTGAGTTTCGGGCCCCTAGGCCGAAGAGGTCATAGCCTAGGGTCACAAAAACCTGTTTATTTGGGCTATTTCAATGGTAGTGATGGTGGCGTACATAAATCGCAGCAATGGCCGTTAGCAACGTCTGAATCTCACGAAATGTCTCATGCAGGTAGAATACATATTGTTAGACTTGGATTCCAAAGATGGGGTCCCTACATCTCTGCAAACCAGAGTTACAGGGGTCCAAAATTGGTAAAATCCCCCATAGGATTTCATTGCCTCCCTATTTCACTTTCCAAAATCTCACATCTTTTCAAAGGGCAATGGCTCAGCAGTACCAAATTTTCTAGCATTGTAGGGACCCTTAGGGGGAACATGACTGGTGAGTTTCGGGCCCCTAGGCCGAAGAGGTCATAGCCTAGGGTCACAAAAACCTGTTTATTTGGGCTATTTCAATGGTAGTGATGGTGACGTACATAAATCGCAGCAATGGCCGTTAGCAACGTCTGAATCTCACGAAATGTCTCATGCAGGTAGAAGACATATTGTTAGACTTGGATTCCAAAGATGGGGTCCCTACATCTCTGCAAACCAGAGTTACAGGGGTCCAAAATTGGTAAAATCCCCCATAGGATTTCATTGCCTCCCTATTTCACTTTCCAAAATCTCACATCTTTTCAAAGGGCAATGGCTCAGCAGTACCAAATTTTCTAGCATTGTAGGGACCCTTAGGGGGAAAATGACTGGTGAGTTTCGGGCCCCTATGCCGAAGAGGTCATAGCCTAGGGTCACAAAAACCTGTTTATTTGGGCTATTTCAATGGTAGTGATGGTGACGTACATAAATCGCAGCAATGGCCGTTAGCAACGTCTGAATCTCACGAAATGTCTCATGCAGGTAGAAGACATATTGTTAGACTTGGATTCCAAAGATGGGGTCCCTACATCTCTGCAAACCAGAGTTACAGGGGTCCAAAATTGGTAAAATCCCCCATAGGATTTCATTGCCTCCCTATTTCACTTTCCAAAATCTCACATCTTTTCAAAGGGCAATGGCTCAGCAGTACCAAATTTTCTAGCATTGTAGGGACCCTTAGGGGGATCATGACTGGTGAGTTTTGCCACTGCTGAGCCATTGCCCTTTGAAATGGTGTGAGATTTTGGAACGGTAAATAGGAGGCCCAATGAAAGCCTATGGGGGATTTTACCAATTTTGGACCCCTGTAACTCTGGTTTGCAGAGACGTAGGGACCCCATCTTTGGAATCCAAGTCTAACAATAAGTCTTCTACCTGCATGAGACATTTCGTGAGATTCAGACGTTGCTAACGGCCATGGCTGAGATTTATGTACGCCACCATCACTACCATTGAAATAGCCCAAATAAACAGGTTTTTGTGACCCTAGGCTATGACCTCTTCGGCCTAGGGGCCCGAAACTCACCAGTCATGTTCCCCCTAAGGGTCCCTACAATGCTAGAAAATTTGGTACTGCTGAGCCATTGCCCTTTGAAAAGATGTGAGATTTTGGAAAGTGAAATAGGGAGGCAATGAAATCCTATGGGGGATTTTACCAATTTTGGACCCCTGTAACTCTGGTTTGCAGAGATGTAGGGACCCCATCTTTGGAATCCAAGTCTAACAATATGTCTTCTACCTGCATGAGACATTTCGTGAGATTCAGACGTTGCTAACGGCCATGGCTGAGATTTATGTACGCCACCATCACTACCATTGAAATAGCACAAATAAACAGGTTTTTGTGACCCTAGGCTATGACCTCTTCGGCCTAGGGGCCCGAAACTCACCAGTCATGTTCCCCCTAAGGGTCCCTACAATGCTAGAAAATTTGGTACTGCTGAGCCATTGCCCTTTGAAAAGATGTGAGATTTTGGAAAGTGAAATAGGGAGGCAATGAAATCCTATGGGGGATTTTACCAATTTTGGACCCCTATAACTCTGGTTTGCAGAGATGTAGGGACCCCATCTTTGGAATCCAAGTCTAACAATATGTCTTCTACCTGCATGAGACATTTCGTGAGATTCAGACTTTGCTAACGGCCATTGCTGCAATTTATGTACGTCACCATCACTACCATTGAAATAGCCCAAATAAACAGGTTTTTGTGACCCTAGGCTATGACCTCTTTGGCCTAGGGGCCCGAAACTCACCAGTCATGTTCCCCCTAAGGGTCCCTACAATGCTAGAAAATTTGCCACTGCTGAGTAATTGCCCTTTGAAAAGATGTGAGATTTTGGAACTGTAAATAGAAGGCCCAATGAAAGCCTATGGGTGATTTTACCAAATTTGGAGCCCTGTAACTCTGGTTTGCAGAGATGTAGGGAACCCATCTTTGTAGCCCAAGTCTAACAATATGTCTTCTACCTGCATGAGACATTTCGTGAGATTCAGACGTTGCTAACGGCCATTGCTGCGATTTATGTACGTCAGACTCGCCACCATTGAAATTGCCCAAATAAACAGGTTTTGTGACCCTAGGCTATGACCTCTTCGGCCTAGGACTGCATTGAACGCGACCCACGCATTGTGCGCATTCTGGACAACACCAATTACTGGGTTTATACCCTTCTGGATCCACGGTACAAACACAATGTTCCAAAACTGCTTGAAGAAAGAGCCAGACAGGTCAAAATGGAAGAATACCAGCAGGCCCTTGTGGAGACTTTAGAGAGGAGATTGACATCCTCCCCCTCCTCTAGCCAGTTGTACGCTGACAGACTGACTTCCGCAAACCCAGGACGACCAGGAGGGCAGCAAACAACACAAGCCGCAGCTAGTGCCCAAAAGGGAATGGTATCGGCAGTGTCCTTGGAGTGGGAAAATTTTCTGACACCCATGCAGCAGCACACAGAACAGCAAGCGTGCAGATCCACCTCCAACACCGATCGCCTGGAGAAGATGGTCAAGGACTACATGTCAGATGGCATAGCTGTGTTGAACAATCCATCTGCACCCTTCAACTATTGGGTATTGAAGCTAGACACCTGGCACAAACTGGCAATGTACGCAATAGAGGTGCTGGCTTGCCCGGCAGCCAGCGTTATGTCGGAACGCTGTTTCAGTGCTGCCGGAGGCATCGTCACAGATCGGCGGCGTATCCGCCTCTCCACAGAAAATGCAGACCGTCTGACTCAAATTAAAATGAATCAATCCTGGATTGGAAACGACTACGCAACACTCCCGGACCCCAACCAAGTAACATGAACAATGAACATCTGTGATGGGTTAGCGTTTCCGGTCCCTGTTTATTGAACCTCTCATCTGTATTACATTTATGACTGCATGGCGACAAAATGCAACTTGCTATCCGCACGCTTCTTGTCCTCATGCAAGGCCTGGGTTGTTGTGTCTCAAAGCGTGGCCTTCTCCTCCTGCGCCACCCTCCTCCTGTTCCATCACGTGTGCTGCTGCTGGGTTAGCGTTACCGGTCCCTTTTCCTGGAACCTCTTATCTGTATTACATTTATGACTGCATGCCGACAAAAAGCATGTTACCTGTGCAAAGAAAACAGACATTTCCCGCATTTAAAAGACAGTTTTCCCTTTGAAACTTTAAAATCGATTTTCTCAAAAACTATAAGCTCTTTTTGCTAAAAAATTTTTCCTCTTGTACCCACTCCCAAGGTGCACATACCCTGTAAATTTGGGGTATGTAGCATGTAAGGAGGCTTTACAAAGCACAAAAGTTCGGGTCCCCATTGACTTCCATTATGTTCGGAGTTCGGGGCGAACACCCGAACATCGCGGCCATGTTCGGCCTGTTCGGCCCGAACCCGAACATCTAGATGTTCGCCCAACACTAGTGGAGAGAAGAGCTGCTGCTCCCGGGACGGAGGGTGAGTGCTGCTGGCTGCACAATACATCTGCATTGACAGGGAGGAGTGGAGAGAAGAGCTGCTGCTCTCGGGACAGAGGGTGAGTGCTGCCGGCTGCACAACACATCTGCATTGACAGGGAGGAGTGGAGAGAAGAGCTGCTGCTCCCGGGACGGAGGGTGAGTGCTGCCGGCTGCACAACACATCTGCATTGACAGGGAGGAGTGGAGAGAAGAGCTGCTGCTCCCGGGACGGAGGGTGAGTGCTGCCGGCTGCACAACACATCTGCATTGACAGGGAGGAGTGGAGAGAAGAGCTGCTGCTCCCGGGACGGAGGGTGAGTGCTGCCGGCTGCACAACACATCTGCATTGACAGGGAGGAGTGGAGAGAAGAGCTGCTGCTCCCGGGACGGAGGGTGAGTGCTGCCGGCTGCACAACACATCTGCATTGTCAGGGAGGAGTGGAGAGAAGAGCTGCTGCTCCCGGGACGGAGGGTGAGTGCTGCTGGCTGCACAACACATCTGCATTGACAGGGAGGAGTGGAGAGAAGAGCCGCTGCTCCCGGGACGGAGGGTGAGTGCTGCTGGCTGCACAACACATCTGCATTGACAGGGAGGAGTGGAGAGAAGAGCTGCTGCTCCCGGGACGGAGGGTGAGTGCTGCCGGCTGCACAACACATCTGCATTGACAGGGAGAAGTGGAGAGAAGAGCTGCTGCTCCCGGGACGGAGGGTGAGTGCTGCTGGCTGCACAACACATCTGCATTGACGGGGAGGAGTGGAGAGAAGAGCTGCTGCTCCCGGGACGGAGGGTGAGTGCTGCTGGCTGCACAACACATCTGCATTGACAGGGAGTGGTGGAGAGAAGAGCTTCTGCTCCCGGGACGGAGGGTGAGTGCTGCTGGCTGCACAACACATCTGCATTGACAGGGAGGAGTGGAGAGAATAGCTGCTGCTCCCGGGACGGAGGGTGAGTGCTGCTGGCTGCACAACACATCTGCATTGACAGGGAGGAGTGGAGAGAAGAGCTGCTGCTCCCGGGACGGAGGGTGAGTGCTGCTGGCTGCACAACACATCTGCATTGACAGGGAGGAGTGGAGAGAAGAGCTGCTGCTCCCGGGACGGAGGGTGAGTGCTGCTGGCTGCACAACACATCTGCACTGACAGGGAGGAGTGGAGAGAAGAGCTGCTGCTCCCGGGACGGAGGGCGAGTGCTGCTGGTAGTGTTGGGCGAACAGTGTTCGCCACTGTTCGGGTTCTGCAGAACATCACCCTGTTCGGGTGATGTTCGAGTTCGGCCGAACACCTGACGGTGCTCGGCCAAACCGTTCGGCCACATGGCCGAACTAAGAGCGCATGGCCGAACGTTCCCCGAACGTTCGGCTAGCGCTGTGATTGGCCGAACGGGTCACGTGGTTCGGGCCCGAACGCGCTCTGATTGGCCGAACGGTCACGTGGTTCGGGTAAATAAATACCCGAACCACGTCATATCTCCGCCATTTGTCTGTGGGTTTAGCTTTGGGTAGGCAGGCAGGGTAGTTCGCTCTCCAGCCACGCTAGCCAGGGTCCCCCCCCAGTCATTGTGTGTCGCTGCTGGGAACAGTAGTACACCGCTCGCTCAGCCACACTATATATAGCATTGTTTACTGCCACTGTGTACCTCGCTCAGCCACGCTATATATATAGCATTGTGTTTTCTGACACTCTGTGTACACGGCTTAGCCTGACTAATATAGCATTGTGTGTACTGCCACTGTGCACCTCGCTCAGCCACGCTATATATAGCATTGTGTGTACTGCCACTGTGCACCTCGCTCAGCCACGCTATATATAGCATTGTGTGTACTGCCACTGTGCACCTCGCTCAGCCACGCTATATATAGCATTGTGTGTACTGCCACTGTGCACCTCGCTCAGCCACGCTATATATAGCATTGTGTGTACTGCCACTGTGCACCTCGCTCAGCCACGCTATATATATAGCATTGTGTTTTCTGACACTCTGTGTACACGGCTTAGCCTGACTAATATAGCATTGTGTGTACTGCCACTGTGCACCTCGCTCAGCCACGCTATATATAGCATTGTGTGTACTGCCACTGTGCACCTCGCTCAGCCACGCTATATATAGCATTGTGTGTACTGCCACTGTGCACCTCGCTCAGCCACGCTATATATAGCATTGTGTGTACTGCCACTGTGCACCTCGCTCAGCCACGCTATATATATAGCATTGTGTTTTCTGACACTCTGTGTACACGGCTTAGCCTGACTAATATAGCATTGTGTGTACTGCCACTGTGCACCTCGCTCAGCCACGCTATATATAGCATTGTGTGTACTGCCACTGTGCACCTCGCTCAGCCACGCTATATATAGCATTGTGTGTACTGCCACTGTGCACCTCGCTCAGCCACGCTATATATAGCATTGTGTGTACTGCCACTGTGCACCTCGCTCAGCCACGCTATATATATAGCATTGTGTTTTCTGACACTCTGTGTACACGGCTTAGCCTGACTAATATAGCATTGTGTGTACTGCCACTGTGCACCTCGCTCAGCCACGCTATATATAGCATTGTGTGTACTGCCACTGTGCACCTCGCTCAGCCACGCTATATATAGCATTGTGTGTACTGCCACTGTGCACCTCGCTCAGCCACGCTATATATATAGCATTGTGTCTACTGCCACTGTGCACCTCGCTCAGCCACGCTATATATATAGCATTGTGTTTTCTGACACTCTGTGTACACGGCTTAGCCTGACTAATATCGCATTGTGTGTACTGCCACTGTGCACCTCGCTCAGCCACGCTATATATAGCATTGTGTGTACTGCCACTGTGCACCTCGCTCAGCCACGCTGTATATAGCATTGTGTGTACTGCCACTGTGCACCTCGCTCAGCCACGCTATATATAGCATTGTGTTTTCTGACACTCTGTGTACACGGCTTAGCCTGACTAATATAGCATTGTGTGTACTGCCACTGTGCACCTCGCTCAGCCACGCTATATATAGCATTGTGTTTACTGCCACTCTGTGTACACCGCTCAGCCAGACTATATACCGTTGTTTACTGACACTCTGTGTACACCGCTCAGCCAGACTATATACCATTGTTTACTGACACTCTGTGTACACGGCTCAGCCTGACTATAAAGCATTGTGTGTACTGCCACTGTGCACCTCGCTCAGCCACGCTATATATAGCATTGTGTTTTCTGACACTCTGTGTACACGGCTTAGCCTGACTATATAGCATTGTGTGTACTGCCACTGTGCACCTCGCTCAGCCACGCTATATATAGCATTGTGTTTACTGCCACTCTGTGTACACCGCTCAGCCAGACTATATACCGTTGTTTACTGACACTCTGTGTACACCGCTCAGCCAGACTATATACCATTGTTTACTGACACTCTGTGTACACGGCTCAGCCTGACTATAAAGCATTGTGTGTACTGCCACTGTGCACCTCGCTCAGCCACGCTATATATAGCATTGTGTTTTCTGACACTCTGTGTACACGGCTTAGCCTGACTATATAGCATTGTGTGTACTGCCACTGTGCACCTCGCTCAGCCACGCTATATATAGCATTGTGCTTTCTGACACTCTGTGTACACGGCTTAGCCTGACTAATATAGCATTGTGTGTACTGCCACTGTGCACCTCGCTCAGCCACGCTATATATAGCATTGTGTTTTCTGACACTCTGTGTACACGGCTTAGCCAGACTATATAGCATTGTGTGTACTGCCACTCTGTGTACACCGCTCAGCCAGACTATATAGCATTGTGTTTACTTCCACTCTGTGTCTGCTGGGCCTGGGAACAGTAGTACACCGCTCACCCGCCACTGTATAGCATTGTGCTCTGTGTCGCTGCTGGGAATAGTGGTACTGTATAGCATTTCTGTGCTGCCACTGTACTGCTGCCAGTCAGCGTGTACTGTAAGGATAAGTGAAATGAGGAAGAAATCCGGTGAAAGAGGAAGGGGCAAGGGAAGAGGTGTTTCCCCTGACGGTTCACGTACAGGCCACAGGGGAGCACCCAAGAAAACCCACTCAATACCGCCCATGTTGTCCAGGACAACAACCCTCACAAATCCAAAAGAACAGGACCAGATAATTACTTGGATGACCTCTCAAGCGTCCAGCAGTGGGTTAAGCAGCACCAGCACATCACGCACGAGGTCCGAGTCCTCAGCCAGTTACAAGGAGCCAGTGGGCACAAAGCTGACACAACCGGCAGCGACACCACGCACACAACTGCCAGATAACCAGTCCTATGAATTACCTCAGGACACAATGGGGTATTCGCAGGAGCTATTCCCAGCCCAACAAACTTCCACCTATGAAAGGTCAATGGAGGAACAGCCAGAAATGTTGTGCCCGGATTCACAACCATTAACTGTGGGAAATGCACCGCGCACTGAAATACAAGGCGAGTCCGAGGAGGACTCGGAAACCCAAATCCCAGAGCAAGTTGGGCAGGAGGGGTTGCAATTGCAGGAGGTCGGCCGACAAGATCTGGAAGACGACGTTGGAGTGAGCTGCGCAGAGGTTGTTCTGGGGAGCTCTACTCCACGGCGGCGGCCCCCCACAATGACATATGACGAGTTTGAGGAGATGGAAGAGGAGGGTATGGACAATGTGGACAGAGACCCAGATTTTATTTGTGAACGAGAACATCGCCGTCGTAGCAGCAGCACAGATGAGTCTGTTGAAGAACCCACTGCTGCACGAGTTCGCCTTGTGCCACAAGGTAGGCGGCGCGCAATTTCAGGCACCACAAGCGTGGAAGTTAGAGTGAGAGGCAAAAGAGGAGGAAACAGAAATCGCCAGCAAGGAGGCAGGTGCTCCAAAGTCTGGGCTTTCTTTGAAGACTGCACTGAGGATGTTACCATGGCGATTTGCAAGGTGTGCAAGACTCGCCTGAGCAGGGGGAAAAGTATTAACAACCTCTCCACCACCAGCATGAGCCGCCACATGCTATCCAAACATCCCACTCTGTGGGCAAACGCGGCAGGACAGGGTACCAGCAACACTGCCTCCCTTGGGTTCACCAGACTCACCACCAGACCCGCCTCAGCAGCAGCAGTAGCCCAGCCATTGCGTGGTTCACAACATTCACAAACATCAGACGACGCTGACACTGTCACTTTCCGGAGTAGTGCTCTTGAGGTCTCCCAGTGTTCATCAAACACAACAACCAACAGCCCTTCCGTGTGCAGCGCTACGGTTCAGTTGTCTGTGTCGGAGATGTTTGAGCGCAAGAGGAAATTGCCAGCAAATGACCCCCGGGCCGTGGCAGTAACAGCCAGCATAGCCAAGCTTCTGGCCTGCGAAATGCTGCCATATCGAGTGGTGGAGACAAACAGCTTCAAGGGCATGATGTCAGTGGCCATCCCACGTTACGTGGTTCCCAGCCGCTACCACTTTGCGCGCTCTGCAGTGCCTGAGTTGCATGAGCACGTGGTCAGCAAAATAACCCGAAGCTTGAAGAATGCCGTTGCCTGCAAGGTTCACCTCACCACTGACACCTGGACGAGTGCGTTCGGCCAGGGTCGATACATCTCCCTTACCGCGCACTGGGTGAACCTTGTGGAGCCTGGCAGCGATTCCTCACCTGCTACGGCGCGGGTGTTGCCCACGCCGCAAACAGCTGCACCGCCGTCCCTCCCACTGGATAACAACAGCAGCACCTACCTCTCTGACTCCTTCTCCTCCAACGCATCTCAAAGCTGTACCTCATCCGGAAACGCTAACCCAGCAGCAGTAGGATCGTGGAAGCAGTGCAGCACAGCTGTTGGCATGCGTCAGCAAGCGTTGCTGAAGCTGATCTGCCTTGGGGATAAGCAGCACACAGGGGAGGAAATTTGGAGGGGAATAAAGGAACAGACGGATTTGTCACTGGCACCGCTGGACCTGAAACCGGGCATGGTTGTGTGTGATAATGGGAGTAATCTCATTCGCGCTTTAAGGTTGGCTAAGCTGACACACATCCCTTGCCTGGCGCACGTGATGAACCTAGTAGTTCAGCGGTTCCTGAGGACATACCCAGGCGTGGCCGATCTTCTGTTGAAGGTGCGTCGAGTGGCCAAACATTGTAGAAATTCCAGTACTGCTTCGGGGCCGGGGGCACTCGCCAAGATGCAGGAGCGCTTCAATCTCCCCCACCATCGATTGCTGTGTGATGTCCCTACGCGCTGGAATTCTACGCTGCACATGCTAGCACGCTTTTGTGAGCAGAAGAGTGCAGTGGTCCAGTACATGACGGCGCAGTACCGAGGCGCATCCGGACAGCTGCCAAGCTTCTGTGGATCCGATTGGGCCAACATGTTGGACCTCTGCCAAGTCCTCCAAAATTTTGAGCAATCCACATTGCTTGTGAGCAGTGACAACTCTTCAGTCAGCATTACCATACCACTGCTGTGTTTACTGAAGAGGTCGATGTTAAAAATCAAGGAAACAGCTGTCATGATGCAACTGGGGGAATCTGAAGGAGAAAACGATCAGCGTGATGGTACCAACATCAGGCCATCCGCCTCAGGGAACGCTGGCCCCAGCAGCTATGACGAAGAAGAGGAGGAGGAACAGCTGGAGTTGGAGCAGGAATTTCATGCCACCACTGACGAGGGCCAGAGCGGTGCACGTTGGACTTCCACAATTCAACGCGAATGGTCAGCAGAAGCAGACCAGGAGGAAGGTGACGACTATGAGGCATCACAACAACTATCACAACGCTCACAAGAGGATGATGAGGATTCTGGTAGGACTCTGGCACACATGGCTCAATTCATGCTAGACTGCATTGAACGTGACCCACGCATTGTGCGCATTCTGGACAACACCAATTACTGGGTTTATACCCTTCTGGATCCACGGTACAAACACAATGTTCCAAAACTGCTTGAAGAAAGAGTCAGACAGGTCAAAATGGAAGAATACCAGCAGGCCCTTGTGGAGACTTTAGAGAGGAGATTGACATCCTCCCCCTCCTCTAGCCAGTTGTACGCAGACAGACTGACTTCCGCAAATCCAGGACGACCAGGAGGGCAGCAAACAACGCAAGCCGCAGCTAGTACCCAAAAGGGAACGGTATCGGCAGTGTCCTTGGAGTGGGAAAATTTTCTGACACCCATGCAGCAGCAGCCCACTGAACAGCAAGCGTGCAGATCCACCTCCAACACCGATCGCCTGGAGAAGATGGTCAAGGACTGCATGTCAGATGACGTAGCTGTGTCGAACAATCCATCTGCACCCTTCAACTATTGGGTATCGAAGCTAGACACCTGGCACGAACTGGCAATGTACGCAATAGAGGTGCTGGCTTGCCCGGCAGCCAGCGTTATGTCGGAACGCTGTTTCAGTGCTGCCGGAGGCATCGTCACAGATCGGCGTATCCGCCTCTCTACAGAAAATGCAGACCGTCTGACTCAAATTAAAATGAATCAATCCTGGATTGGAAATGACTACGCAACACTCCAGGACCCCAACCAAGTAACATGACCAATGAACATCTGGGATGGTGTAGCGTTTCCGGTCCCTGTTTATTGAACCTCTCATCTGTATTACATTTATGACTGCATGGCGGCAAAAAGCATTGCTGCTATATCCGCACGCTTTTTGTCCTCATGCAAGGCCTGGGTTGTTGTGTCTCAAAAACCGTGGCCTTCTCCTCCTGCGCCTGCTCCTGTTCCATCACGTCTGCTGCTGCTGGGTTAGCGTTGCCGCGTGGTCCCTGTTTATTGAACCACTTATCTTTATTACATTTATGACTGCATGGCGGTACAAAGCATGCTATCCGCACGTTTCTTGCCCTCATGCAAGGCCTGGGTTGTTGTGTCTCACAAAGCGTGGCCTTCTCCTCCTGCGCCTCCTCCTGTTCCATCACGTCTGCTGCTGCTGGGTTAGCGTTGCCGCGTGGTCCCTGTTTATTGAACCACTTATCTTTATTACATTTATGACTGCATGGCGGTACAAAGCATGCTATCCGCACGCTTCTTGCCCTCATGCAAGGCCTGGGTTGTTGTGTCTCACAAAGCGTGGCCTTCTCCTCCTGCGCCTCCTCCTGTTCCATCACGTCTGCTGCTGCTGGGTTAGCGTTGCCGCGTGGTCCCTGTTTATTGAACCACTTATCTTTATTACATTTATGACTGCATGGCGGTACAAAGCATGCTATCCGCATGCTTCTTGCCCTCATGCAAGGCCTGGGTTGTTGTGTCTCACAAAGCGTGGCCTTCTCCTCCTGCGCCTCCTCCTGTTCCATCACGTCTGCTGCTGCTGGGTTAGCGTTGCCGCGTGGTCCCTGTTTATTGAACCACTTATCTTTATTACATTTATGACTGCATGGCGGTACAAAGCATGCTATCCGCACGCTTCTTGCCCTCATGCAAGGCCTGGGTTGTTGTGTCTCACAAAGCGTGGCCTTCTCCTCCTGCGCCTCCTCCTGTTCCATCACGTCTGCTGCTGCTGGGTTAGCGTTGCCGCGTGGTCCCTGTTTATTGAACCACTTATCTTTATTACATTTATGACTGCATGGCGGTACAAAGCATGCTATCCGCACGCTTCTTGCCCTCATGCAAGGCCTGGGTTGTTGTGTCTCACAAAGCGTGGCCTTCTCCTCCTGCGCCTCCTCCTGTTCCATCACGTCTGCTGCTGCTGGGTTAGCGTTGCCGCGTGGTCCCTGTTTATTGAACCACTTATCTTTATTACATTTATGACTGCATGGCGGTAAAAAGCATGCTATCCGCACGCTTTTTGTCCTCATGCAAGGCCTGGGTTGTTGTGTCTCACAAAGCGTGGCCTTCTCCTCCTGCGCCTCCTCCTGTTCCATCACGTCTGCTGCTGCTGCTGCTGCTGGGTTAGCGTTGCCGGTCCTTGTTTATGGAACCTCTTATCTTTATTACATTTATGACTGCATGGCGGTACAAAGCATGCTATCCGCACGCTTCTTGCCCTCATGCAAGGCCGGGGTTGTTGTGTCTCACAAAGCGTGGCCTTCTCCTCCTGCGCCTCCTCCTGTTCCATCACGTGTGCTGCTGCTGGGTTAGCGTTACCGGTCCCTTTTCCTGGAACCTCTTATATGTATTACATTTATGACTGCATGCCGACAAAAAACATGTTACCTGTGCAAAGAAAACAGACATTTCCCGCATTTAAAAGACAGTTTTCCCTTTGAAACTTTAAAATCGATTTTCTCAAAAACTATAAGCTCTTTTTGCTAATTTTTTTTTCCTCTTGTACCCACTCCCAAGGTGCACATACCCTGTAAATTTGGGGTATGTAGCATGTAAGGAGGCTTTACAAACCACAAAAGTTCGGGTCCCCATTGACTTCCATTATGTTCGGAGTTCGGGTCGAACACCCGAACATCGCGGCCATGTTCGGCCTGTTCGGCCCGAACCCGAACATCTAGATGTTCGCCCAACACTAGCTGCTGGCTGCACAACACATCTGCACTGACAGGGAGGAGTGGAGAGAAGAGCTGCTGCTCCCGGGACAGAGGGTGAGTGCCGCTGGCTGCACAACACATCTGCATTGACAGGGAGGAGTGGAGAGAAGAGCTGCTGCTCCCGGGACGGAGGGTGAGTGCTGCTGGCTGCACAACACATCTGCACTGACAGGGAGGAGTGGAGAGAAGAGCTGCTGCTCCTGGGACGGAGGGCGAGTGCTGCTGGCTGCACAACACATCTGCACTGACAGGGAGGAGTGGAGAGAAGAGCTGCTGCTCCCGGGACGGAGGGTGAGTGCTGCCGGCTGCACAACACATCTGCATTGACAGGGAGGAGTGGAGAGAAGAGCTGCTGCTCCCGGGATGGAGGGCGAGTGCTGCTGGCTGCACAACACATCTGCATTGACAGGGAGGAGTGGAGAGAAAAGCTGCTGCTCCCGGGACGGAGGGTGAGTGCTGCTGGCTGCACAACACATCTGCATTGACAGGGAGGAGTGGAGAGAAGAGCTGCTGCTCCCGGGATGGAGGGCGAGTGCTGCCGGCTGCACAACACATCTGCATTGACAGGAAGGAGTGGAGAGAAGAGTTGCTGCTCTCGGGACAGAGGGTGAGTGCTGCTCGCTGCACAACACATCTGCATTGATGGGGAGGAGTGGAGAGAAGAGCTGCTGCTCCCTGGACGGAGGGCAAGTGCTGCTGGCTGCACAACACATCTGCATTGACAGGGAGGAGTGGAGAGAAGAGCTGCTGCTCCCGGGACGGAGGGTGAGTGCTGCCGGCTGCACAACACATCTGCATTGACAGGGAGGAGTGGAGAGAAGAGCTGCTGCTCCCGGGACGGAGGGCGAGTGCTGCTGGCTGCACAACACATCTGCATTGACGGGGAGGAGTGGAGAGAAGAGCTGCTGCTCCCGGGACGGAGGGTGAGTGCTGCTGGCTGCACAACACATCTGCATTGACGGGGAGGAGTGGAGAGAAGAGCTGCTGCTCCCGGGACGGAGGGTGAGTGCTGCCGGCTGCACAACACATCTGCATTGACGGGGAGGAGTGGAGAGAAGAGCTGCTGCTCCCGGGACGGAGGGTGAGTGCTGCCGGCTGCACAACACATCTGCATTGACAGGGAGGAGTGGAGAGAAGAGCTGCTGCTCCTGGGATGGAGGTTGAGTGCTGCTGGCTGCACAACACATCTGCATTGATGGGGAGGAGTGGAGAGAAGAGCTGCTGCTCCTGGGACGGAGGGTGAGTGCTGCCGGCTGCACAACACATCTGCATTGACTGGGAGGAGTGGAGAGAAGAGCTGCTGCTCCCGGGACGGAGAATGAGTGCTGCCGGCTGCACAACACATCTGCATTGACGGGGAGGAGTGGAGAGAAGAGCTGCTGCTCCCGGGATGGAGGGCGAGTGCTGCCGGCTGCACAACACATCTGCATTGACAGGAAGGAGTGGAGAGAAGAGTTGCTGCTCTCGGGACAGAGGGTGAGTGCTGCTCGCTGCACAACACATCTGCATTGATGGGGAGGAGTGGAGCGAAGAGCTGCTGCTCCCGGGACGGAGGGCAAGTGCTGCTGGCTGCACAACACATCTGCATTGACAGGGAGGAGTGGAGAGAAGAGCTGCTGCTCCCGGGATGGAGGGTGAGTGCTGCCGGCTGCACAAGGAGTGGAGAGAAGAGCTGCTGCTCCCGGGACGGAGGGTGAGTGCTGCTGGCTGCACAACACATCTGCATTGACGGGGAGGAGTGGAGAGAAGAGCTGCTGCTCCCGGGACGGAGGGTGAGTGCTGCTGGCTGCACAATATATCTGCATTGACGGGGAGGAGTGGAGAGAAGAGCTGCTGCTCCCGGGACGGAGGGTGAGTGCTGCCGGCTGCACAACACATCTGCATTGACAGGGAGGAGTGGAGAGAAGAGCTGCTGCTCCTGGGATGGAGGGTGAGTGCTGCTGGCTGCACAACACATCTGCATTGATGGGGAGGAGTGGAGAGAAGAGCTGCTGCTCCTGGGACGGAGGGTGAGTGCTGCCGGCTGCACAACACATCTGCATTGACTGGGAGGAGTGGAGAGAAGAGCTGCTGCTCCCGGGACGGAGGGTGAGTGCTGCCGGCTGCACAACACATCTGCATTGACGGGGAGGAGTGGAGAGAAGAGCTGCTGCTCCTGGGATGGAGGGTGAGTGCTGCTGGCTGCACAACACATCTGCATTGACAGGGAGGAGTGGAGAGAAGAGCTGCTGCTCCTGCGATGGAGGGTGAGTGCTGCCGGCTGCACAACACATCTGCATTGACAGGGAGGAGTGGAGAGAAGAGCTGCTGCTCCCGGGATGGAGGGTGAGTGCTGCTGGCTGCACAACACATCTGCATTGAGAGGGAGGAGTGGAGAGAAGAGCTGCTGCTCCCGGGACGGAGGGTGAGTGCTGCTGGCTGCACAACACATCTGCATTGACGGGGAGGAGTGGAGAGAAGAGCTGTTGCTCCCGGGACGGAGGGTGAGTGCTGCTGGCTGCACAACACATCTGCATTGATGGGGAGGAGTGGAGAGAAGAGCTGCTGCTCCCGGGACGGAGGGTGAGTGCTGCCGGCTGCACAACACATCTGCATTGACAGGAAGGACTGGAGAGAAGAGCTGCTGCTCCCGGGACGGAGGGCGAGTGCTGCCGGCTGCACAACACATCTGCATTGACAGGGAGGAGTGGAGAGAAGAGCTGCTGCTCCCGGGACGGAGGGTGAGTGCTGCCGGCTGCACAACACATCTGCATTGACAGGGAGGAGTGGAGAGAAGAGCTGCTGCTCCCGGGATGGAGGGTGAGTGCTGCCGGCTGCACAACACATCTGCATTGACAGGGAGGAGTGGAGAGAAGAGCTGCTGCTCCTGGGACGGAGGGTGAGTGCTGCTGACTGCACAACACATCTGCATTGACAGGGAGTAGTGGAGAGAAGAGTTGCTGCTCCCGGGACGGAGGTGCTGGCTGCAGAATACATCTGCATTGACGGGGAGGAGTGGAGAGAAGAGCTGCTGCTCCCGGGACGGAGGGTGAGTGCTGCCGGCTGCACAACACATCTGCATTGACAGGGAGGAGTGGAGAGAAGAGCTGCTGCTCCCGGGATGGAGGGTGAGTGCTGCTGGCCGCACAACACATCTGCATTGACAGGGAGGAGTGGAGAGAAGAGCTGCTGCTCCCGGGACGGAGGGTGAGTGCTGCCGGCTGCACAACACATCTGCATTGACAGGGAGGAGTGGAGAGAAGAGCTGCTGCTCCCGGGACGGAGGGTGAGTGCTGCTGGCCGCACAACACATCTGCTTTGACAGGGAGGAGTGGAGAGAAGAGCTGCTGCTCCCGGGATGGAGGGTGAGGGCTGCTGGCTGCACAACACATCTGCATTGACAGGGAGGATTGGAGAGAAGAGTTGCTGCTCCCGGGACGGAGGTGCTGGCTGCACAATACATCTGCATTGACAGGGAGGAGTGGAGAGAAGAGCTGCTGCTCCCGGGACGGAGGGTGAGTGCTGCTGGCTGCACAACACATCTGCATTGACAAGGAGGAGAGGAGCCGAGTCTGGGACTATGTCCTCCAGTCTGTTGCGTTGATGTTCAAGCTTTATTTAGACTGCACATCATCTTTTCCTTCAGACATGATGCAACTTCCCATCAGATTGATGGGTCGAATCAATAATTTTTCACATGTCTGCTCCACTACTCCTCGATAACAGGATCGCTTTTCATATCATTACTGCACAAACTCGATCCTGTTATCGATCGGGAGCAGATCAGACATGTTAGAAATGATCGATTTGACCCATCAATCTGACGGGAATTTGCATAATGTATACCATCATGTATACCAGCCTTTAGTGAGTAACTATGGACTTCCTGCTTATGGGCTGCTTTCCTTGGTTTCCTGGGGTCATGCCCATCAGACAGATGTCAGCACAGGGGCACAATTCTTTAAAAGTGGAGGTAGGGGAGGGCAGGGACCATTAGACTGCCACCAGTATTGGGGGCTACCTGACTAATGCCACTAACTGCCCTCAGGAGCTTACTGTCTAATCCCTGCATCAAATTACTGACCCCAGGCACTTAGAGTGTAGGATTCTAAGGACAGTTAGTGACATGAGACAGGGATAAGAGTTCAAAATATTTTTACATAGGGGTGTGGCCTGTGTTGAGGGGCGGGGTTAGCAGCAGCCATTAACAAAGACAATAATAATTTTTCTGGTGCGTGTACATGCCTGCCTAATTTTTCTGGCTGCACTGCGGGCAGCTGCAACAACAAAAGAAAAGGCATGTACATGTGCCAATTCCCTTCATGATCATTACCTTGCCGTGGTGAAGGGGCTTGCGTATCATAATGAAGCAATGACCTATATGAGTGTGTTGGGGGCACACCCAAGATAATTAGGTCGTTGCTTCATTGTGGACAGACCAAAATCGATCAGCTGGGCAGTCGCTGTTGTTCTATCATTGAGCTACCTCAGCCTGGCAACCATATGGGCTGGAAAACCACCACGGCCTACACTCTCGCCATGGTGCGCACCAGCTTGGCCATCTGTTTGCGGTGCGTTACACAGTGAGTTTGGTCTGTCAGTGTGAAGCAGTACACTACTTACACTACCTTAGAAGATATCATACAATATTACACTGTTATACAAGCTGTACACTGACTGCTTTACATTGTATCACAGCCTCACATCTGCAGTGTTGTCCCATGAGAAGATATCATACAATATTACACTGTTATACGAGCTGTACACTTACTGCTTTACATTGTATCACAGTGTCACATCTGCAGTGCTGTCCCATGAGAAGATATCATACAATATTTACAGTTATACAAGCTGTACACTGACTGCTTTACATTGTATCACAGCCTCACATCTGCAGTGTTGTCCCATGAGAAGATATCATACAATATTTACACTGTTATACAAGCTGTACACTGACTGCTTTACATTGTATCACAGCGTCACATCTGCAGTGTTGTCCCATGAGAAGATATCATACAATATTACACTGTTATACAAGCTGTACACTGACTGCTTTACACTGTATCACAGTGTCACATCTGCAGTGCTGTCCCATGAGAAGATATCATACAATATTACACTGTTATACAAGCGGTACACTGACTGCTTTACATTGTATCACAGTGTCACATCTGCAGTGCTGTCCCATGAGAAGATATCATACAATATTACACTGTTATACAAGCTGTACACTGACTGCTTTACATTGTATCACAGTGTCACATCTGCAGTGCTGTCCCATGAGAAGATATCATACAATATTACACTGTTATACAAGCTGTACACTGACTGCTTTACATTGTATCACAGCGTCACATCTGCAGTGCTGTCCCATGAGAAGATATCATACAATATTACACTGTTATACAAGCTGTACACTGACTGCTTTACATTGTATCACAGTGTCACATCTGCATTGTTGTCCCATGAGAAGATATCATACAATATTACACTGTTATACAAGCTGCACACTGATTGCTTTACATTGTATCACAGCGTCACATCTGCAGTGTTGTCCCATGAGAAGATATCATACAATATTACACTGCTATACAAGCTGTACACTGACTGCTTTACATTGTATCACAGTGTCACATCTGCAGTGCTGTCCCATGAGAAGATATCATACAATATTACACTGTTATACAAGCTGTACACTGACTGCTTTACATTGTATCACAGTGTCACATCTGCGGTGCTTTCCCATGAGAAGATATCATACAATATTACACTGTTATACAAGCTGTACACTGACTGCTTTACATTGTATCACAGCGTCACATCTGCAGTGCTGTCCCATGAGAAGATATCATACAATATTACACTATAGAGTGACCATATTTTTGTGGGTCCAACCTGGGACGGGGGGGGGGGAGCGTGGGGGGGGGGGGGGGGGGGGCGGCGCGCGCTGTGCGCCGCGGCGAAAAGTGGGAAAGAGTGAGGAGCACGCAGCGGCGAAGACTGGGGGAGGGGGGCTGCGCCGCGCCGAAAAAATGGGCGTGGCCATGACATTGTATGGGCGGAGCTAACGTAATGATGTAACAGCGAGGCATAAGAAAGCAGTGTTTACGCCATGATGTGGACAAACGAGACTTTGTATCATGGGTGTGCAGAAACTGTGTGATGCTAATAGTATACCGTAACCACAAAGCAGCAAACATAGCCATCTATGACCATTAAATAATAAATGCAGTAACAGTTACCCCGGACACCAGAAAATAAACGCAATAGGCAACATGTCAGTATAAAATAAATGCAATGCGGGCAAACATGTCAGTACAAAATAAACGCAATGCGGGCAACATGTCAGTACAAAATAAACGCACTGCGGGCAAACATTTCGCCAGAAATGAAACAATGCGGGCAAACAATAACATTTCACTAGAAAAGAAACAATGCGGGCAAACATTTCACCAGAAAAGAAACAATGCGGGCAAACATTTCACCAGAAAAGAAACAATGCGGGCAAACATTTCACCTGGAAAAGAAACAATGCGGGCAAACATTTCACCTGGAAAAGAAACAATGCGGGCAAACATTTCACCTGGAAAAGAAAGCATTTACTCACCTGGCAGAAGTGTCCGGCCTCTGGCGCGCTGCTCCGTCCCGGGACCGTCTTCCTCCTCCTGCTCTTCTCTCCCGCGCTGACAGGGCTACGGCAAGATGGCGCCCGAAGCCCTGTACTAGTGACACAAATAGGTCTCCAGTACAGGGCTTCGGCAGCCATCTTGCCGTAGCCCTGCTCGCCTGCCGGTGTCGGAAACAGACACCGGAAGAGGAGGCTGGAGCGGGGCTGCGGGCAATGAACTGGCACTGCGTCTATAGACGCCGCTGCCAGTTCATTGAGGAGAGAGTGGCCAGAGTCCCGAGGCCGGGACGTCCCGCTGCTCAAAGCGGGACGTTTCCCGGGACCTCATTAAGCCTGGGACAGCGGACCCCGAATCCGGGACGTGTCCCGGGCAATCCGGGACGTCTGGTCACTCTATGTTATACAAGCTGTACACTGACTGCTTTACAATGTATCACAGTGTCACATCTGCAGTGCTGTCCCATGAGAAGATATCATACAATATTACACAGTTATACAAGCTGTACACTGACTGCTTTACAATGTATCACAGTGTCACATCTGCAGTGCTGTCCCATGAGAAGGTATCATACAATATTTACACTGTTCTACAAGCTGTACACTGACTGCTTTACATTGTATCACAGTGTCACATCTGCAGTGCTGTCCCATGAGAAGGTATCATACAATATTACACTGTTATACAAGCTGTACACTGACTGCTTTACATTGTATCACAGCGTAACATCTGCAGTGCTGTCCCATGAGAAGATATCATACAATATTACACAGTTATACAAGCTGTACACTGACTGCTTTACAATGTATCACAGTGTCACATCTGCAGTGCTGTCCCATGAGAAGGTATCATACAATATTTACACTGTTCTACAAGCTGTACACTGACTGCTTTACATTGTATCACAGCGTCACATCTGCAGTGCTGTCCCATGAGAAGATATCATACAATATTACACTGTTATACAAGCTGTACACTGACTGCTTTACATTGTATCACAGCGTCACATCTGCAGTGCTGTCCCATGAGAAGATATCATACAATATTACACTGTTATACAAGCTGTACACTGACTGCTTTACATTGTATCACAGTGTCACATCTGCAGTGCTGTCCCATGAGAAGATATCATACAATATTTACACTGTTCTACAAGCTGTACACTGACTGCTTTACATTGTATCACAGTGTCACATCTGCAGTGCTGTCCCATGAGAAGATATCATACAATATTTACACTGTTCTACAAGCTGTACACTGACTGCTTTACATTGTATCATAGTGTCACATCTGCAGTGTTTTCCCATGAAAATATAATAAAATATATACAAAAATATGAGAAGTGTACTCACTTTTGTGAGATACTGTACCAACATACCTACTGTAAGCTTAGTGATAATTCCCTCTCTGTGACATCAAATAGTAATAATAATAGTGTGTGACTGTGGTGAGGACATTAGAGTGTAAGCTCCTCTGGTGCAGAGACTGATGGGAATGGATCAGTGATCTCTGTACAGTGCTGTGGAATATGTCAGAGCTATATACATGTATAATGATGTGTCAGGCCTGTGCAGTGTGGTGGCAGCAGTAGCAGTAGCGGTGGTATTCTGCAGAGGGTACCTGGTAGCGCAGCGTCTTCAGCAGAGGATGTGGTTGATCTGAGGGAAGCTGGGTGTTAGTCTTACAAGTGGCCTTCAAGTTTCGTTTTCTAAGTTTGACATCAGAGTTCCTGATGCCCCCCTCCGCTCCCCCTCCCTGTGCCTCTGCACACTGTGAGCTGCTTCCAAGCCAGCACCTCCACAGCTTTATCCAAAACAAGCAGAACTCCCACACCCTGGAGGAAA